>NC_142009.1:81421932-81581932 GCF_049901735.1 Notechis scutatus
GAAATAGATACAAATAAAATGGAACATTAAGACAGGGATGGTAGGCACATTAATGTGCTTATGCACACCCCTTACGGACCTCTTACGAATAGGGTGAGGTCAATAGTAGACAGTCTAAGGTTAAAGTTTTTGGGGTTAGTGGAAGAAACCACAGAATCAGGTAGAGTATTCCAAACATTGACTACTCTGTTGCTGAAGTCGTATTTCCTGCAATTGAGTTTTGATGGCATGGTTCTGGTCTAACAACAACTGTGACAGAGACAACCAGAAGTGCTATCACCACGTGGTGCCATCACCTGAGGTTTCGCTTAATACCTGTTTTGTTTAGTGGTTATTATAGTTGAATGACTAAAATCAATCGGGTGGTTGTTTAAAAATTTATACAATGGCACCACTTCTGGATGAATTGAAAATGGAGCTTAAAAAGTACAAAGAAGATGCACAAGAAGGGAAGGGTTCTTTTGGCTTCGTTTTTCAATTCTTAGAAATGGAGATTTGGAACTATGAGAAACAACAAGAAACAACTGCAAAACAAGAAGACTGGGACAAAGAAGAAGCCATCTTTAATGAACAAGCAATTTTATGTGGGGAAGAAAAAGGAAAGGGGGGAAAGAGAATGGAGAATTTAAGACTTAAAAAAACAACCAAAGAAAAGAAAAATAATTCAAAAATTAAGTATGATACTGGAAAGCAACAGAAGAGGGAATACAGAAGAGAGAAATAGAGGTAGAGAGACAAAGGGGTAAAAAGGGGAGAGAGAAGAGAGAGGGAAGAAGGAAAGGAAAAGAAGTTACAAAGGACCGGAGCAAGATATAGAGAAACAGGGCCTATTTAGAGATAATGGGTGAAAATTTAACTGAAAAAGGGATTCTGTAAAGGTACATAAGACTATATTGTTATATTAGTAATAGAAATAACTTTAGAAAATTGGAAACAACGTATGATTAAAATGTGGGATAAAATAGTTAGTGTAATTTAGTAAAATGTTTGTGAATAAAATAAGTGAAATAAAATAAATGAGAAAATTGAATTAGGAAGGAAGGGGAACATTTTAATTAGTTAATGTTTTATAAAATATAAGTGAAGAGGGGGGGGAATTAACTATGGAAAGCTTATAATTGTTCCCATAGAAGTATGATATTTAATTGAAAAGTAATGTTAAAGATGTTAAGACTTTAATGAATATTAATATTAATGATAGAATTGAATTGGAATGGAATGTTGTTTTAAATATATATATATATATAATACAGTGTGTATTTTAAGAATGTACCAAGCAGAATCCGAATGGAAGTTATGTATTATATTGAATGTTACAACTTTAGGGAAAAGATATAAAGGCGTCATACTCCAATCAGTAACTACAGGAGAAATTTTGTTTAATGAGAAAAGATAATAGATAATTGAAACAGGACAGACAAAAAATATAAATACAATGATTTGAATTGAGATGAGATAATTAAAATAAAATTAAAAGAGGGGAGAAGCTATGCAGAAAATGTAAAATAGTAATAAGATATGGAATAGAATATAAAAATGAGCATGAACCTAAATTTGTGTCTGTACGAAGAAATGTAACCCGGGATTATGCTGCTTTCAAAAAAGATGTTTTATTTGTATTTTTTTTCTCTTTGTGAAAACTCAAATAAAATTTACCAAAAAAAATGTGTGAAGGGTGAAGGATGTGTGTTTGTGTTTATTTTCATGGTCATGATGTGCACTGAAGATGGAGTTTGAATTTGTTGTACGAGGTGCAATGACAATAAAGTAAACTAAACTAAACTAAATAATGTTTACAAATTCTAACCCCTGAGCATGCATATTCTAGAATTCTCTGTAGTAGCTATGGGAGAAATGCACTTATCTTCTTGTTGAATAAATCCAAGTGGAAAAACATGACACGGCATATATATTTTTGAAACAAAATCTTATATTAGATTTGAAACAATGGCAAGACCTTACCTCAGTCACAATGGACATGACTGGAGCATCATAAAGCCAGCCATCTTGACAAGGGGTCACAAGGAGGCTCCTGTTCTCCAGACTGGTGAAGTCTTCCAGGGGATTTGTACAGCTCAGGCCACTTTCATTCCAGCTGACGTTGTATCTCATGCATTGAGGGGTGAAAGTATCCTCTTTGGATGTCCCTTTTGGAACAGTGTGATTCAGTTCATCTTCAAGAGTCCAGCCACACCGGTTGCTTAATTCAGTAACTCCCGGAGTCCAACAACGGTGCTCTGGTATAAGCCCTAGGAAAACAATTCCTACGTAGACTGGGGCAAAGACAACTGAGAGAAAGCAAATGAGAAAAAACACCCTTTTCTGGAAGAAGTCGAATTCCCCAATGTGTTCCAAAAGATCATCAAAGTCAGGCATTTTGGATGAAGGCTGAGTCAATTGCAATCCAGTATTTAATTGTACTGAGAAGAGAGGTGCTTATACAACAAGGCATTTAGCCCCAAGATAAAGAGTTAATTTATGAATGATTAAGCCATCCATTGCCATTTTTATAGATGTTTCACCAGAGGGAAGATCATCTCAGTAAGCTTCAAATATCTTTAGTGGCTTGTTTGACTTATTTAGCAGACGACCAGGTTTGGTAATAAACTTCTATGAAGTATTCCAGAAATCATGATTTCTCTGGCTTGTTGTGGATGACAAATCAATAGGAACCAAATGAACAATCTGAATGTATTCATCAAAGCAAGTATCAGTGTGAGCACCAGTAGTACAATCAACAAACCTCTGGTGGAGAGTAAAGTCTCTTTCCCCTGCTTCCCTAGAATATTTGTCCAGCGCTGGACGCTCTTGAATAATCACGTACTCTGCATTCCATTACATAGTACATTTCTTCAAATGCTGCCCCTAATTTACCCTGTAATAAATATTCTAGGCATAACCCATCATGCAATAGGCTGGCAATCTGGAGAGAGGTACAATGATTCTGTTAAAATTTGACTTTCAGAGCTATTCAACAGAGCTATTCAATGGCTACTTGTTAATACTCTAGATTAGTACAATTTTAAAGTAATACTACTTCCATTATTTTTAAAAAGCTCAAACACCATATATACAAATCACGTACATACAATATGAACACTGTGTGCCTTTGTATTGTATCTGTGTATATATACAATGCACATATTTCTTAATAAGGAGGTATGTTCAGGATCCTAACTGATTCAGGGATTTTCTAACTTCTGAACTATTTAGGTCAACAAAGGCATGATGGATCTTCATTGCTTAATTTCCAACATTTTTACTTAGCCTCTGTTAATACAATTTGAATTTCTACAATCAGAATCTTACTACCAAAGCAGACTATATTAATAGTTTTTCCTAAAATATATCTTCATTTTTCATTTCATTTATTCATACATATATTTCAGAAAATGTTTTCCCACTTAATAGTGGCTTAATATAATTCCAAACATAGTAATTAAACAGAACTATTTAAATTATTTTAAAAATGAGTATATATCTTATTGGTTTTTCCTTATCCTATTTTCATTTAAGCCCAGTTGTGGCCATGAATAATTGATACTGCAACTTTTTCAGCCCTTTAAAACATTTTTCAAATCTAGCAGTCAGTTTTGTGCTATTTTTCATGTAGACAATATTCAGATTGGCATATTTGTTCGTTTGACACTAATTACACAAAAGGCACCATTTGTTTGTTTATTGCATTTGCATCCTGTCATATTTGCCAAGATCCCAATCATTTACAACTAAAATCCAGTGAAGCAAAATGTAAGTAAAGCAAAAGTAAAAATAAATAAATAAATAAATAAATCGTGAACTGTACAGTGCCTTCATCAGATGGCATTTGACCAAACTGTATCAGCTCATTCAGAGAGTTCAGGGGAATTGAACGGGTAGCTAAGACCCCTGGAAAAGCAGGCGGCTCCCATTTATACCGTTTAAAATGTTCTCCCAAATTCTGAAAAACAGTCCCGATTCATGCTTTTGAAATTCACTGGCAAAATTGCTACATTTTGATAATGTGATTTGGGGAATTAAAAAAAAAAAAAAGATTGGGGGATGTTTTAGGTGCAGAAATGGGAACGATTGCTTCCTGAGGCCACCTGACCTCATTTTATTTTTTATTTTTTGGAAACAAAATCAGATATTTTGCCATAATTTTCACATCTCAGGGTATTGGTGGGGCTACACATAGTCAATAGGTTGTCCACCATTCATTTAACGTATTCATTTTCACTTTATTCCAAGTGATATCTTATTTTTAAAAATTGATTGTTTACCACCTAAGTTTTTTTGTATCATGAATGGTTGATAGGAATGTGAATAGAATGTCACTGCAATCCTGTCTCCCCATAGTTGCCTTGTCTTTAAGACAAAGATACTCAGTCCTTTTAACCAATCTTCATAGGATTTTGTTTCCAATTACTTCACCCCTTTCATCATTCTTTTTTAGGCTGCTACTTTGCTTTTTCACTTTATGAAGTAAGAAAAGAACAAAACCTCTTGTTCTTTTTTCCCTCCAATTAAAGCTGGTAAGCGTATTTTTTCAGCTTTTGTTCTCAAAAGCAAAACTCCAAGTAAAAATGCAGCAGTTACTAAGATATGATCATTTGCTATCCATGTTGAAATAAAGTCTTATTAGATTAAATTGCAATATTGTACATATAAACCTCAAATTGATCACATGTAATATGTTTATTGAATGCTGTGTAAAACATATAAATGTACATTAAAATGTACGGTATGTAAATATACACATCTGTGAGAAGCAGTTTTATGTATATAATGTTGTTGTAATTGTATTGTTTCTTTTCCCTTTCATCATTCTTTTTCTCTTTATTATTTAGTCACAATCACAATTTAACTTGCAAGTTAAATTTTATCTAAAACTTTATATTCTTACATTCAAAACTTCTTAGACGTAAAAGGATAACTTTTAATAAAAGAGACTTGGTTAGTTTTAAAGCTACCTTGAATCAATAAGAAAATTGACAATCTTTTGCTTCTTTTAGAGGAAAAAACAAGGTTAGGGGAAAGAGAGAAAAAAAGATTTTGGACCTCCTATTAGATACTTACCAGTCTGAGCAGTTTCTGAGGGCATCAATTCCTTTCTTAAAGTGTAGATGATTTTTTTCTCCCTTTCCACTTACTTTACACAGATATTTCTGCAACTAAACTGAAGCAATAATCTGAATTGCTTCCATTAGAAAATGGACGGCTGGAGATTTAAACCTATTTACTTCTCAACCAAGTGCTACTGTTTGGCTGAGTCAGGGAGAATTGCAGGGTCAAGGTATGAAAAGAGTTGCAATCCGCTTGCTTGTTCATCCGTGGGGGTATGAATGTTCACGAGAAGAGAGAAAGAGGGATCTTTTTTAGTGATGTGGAAGGCTCATCATGCAGCAGAGATTCCTACTGGTTAAGGCGGAGGGACGATATATATTTTTGCCAACTTCACAGTCTCTGCAGCAGAGCCTCCCATGCTGGGTCAGAGAGTCTGTCATAACCCTGGAGTACATTTGTAAGAGACCCAGAGAGAATGAAAAAGGCAAATTGGGAAAATCATCTTCCTCCCAATCTGCAGTTCGGAAAATTTCATGATTATCGTTGTTGTTGCTGTCTTGTTTGGACACACTCAGTTCCATCAATGTCCTTCCTAAAATTCAACTCCCCAGAATTGGATGCCATATTTTAGACATTGCCTGACCAACACAAAATGGAAAGCAGCTATTACATCTCTTGATTTTGATCCTGTGCTTATGATGTTGCATCTTAGAATTGCATTTTTCAAAAAAACAACAAGAACCCTGAATATTATATTTAACTCGTATTCAACTTGCAAGTCATTAAAATACCCAGAACCATGATTCATGTACTGCTGTCCGTTTGGTTTTCGCCACTTCTGCCATCTGATTTTTCTTTCACACATGCATTTTGCCCCTCTTGAAACCCAGTTTGTTTTTTTGCTCATTGTATGAACTTGTCAAGGTCCTGCTGAATCTTGATATTATTCTCTGTTGTTTGCAATGCTAGTTTTGTGTCATCTGCAAATTTAATAATTGTGTTTTTTAACCCTTATCCAAATTATTTATCAATATGATCAGAACCTAGAATGGAACTGGACTGGAATTTAATTCAATTCTTACTTCTGAAGTTGAATCATTGATGTACTAGGATGATTGTTCAAGCAGTTTTATACACAACTAATAGCAGTTTAGCGTCAATTTGGTACAAAGGTTAAGGCACTGTGCTAAAAACCAAGAGCTAGAAAATCAAGATTTCTGGTCCTGTCACAACGCCAGCTGGATGACTTTGGGCCAGTCACTCTCTTTCAGCCCTAGAAAGGGAACTATTGCAAGCCACTTCTGAAATCTTGCCAACAAAACTGCAGGAACTGGTCCAGGAAGTTGCCAGGAGTAAACATTGACTTGAAGATACACACACAAACACAATGGTAGCATTACCCAGTCCACATTTTACTCTTATCTATCAGGGTTTCATGGAAAAATAGTAAATGCACTTTGGCCACTGTATTCTGTTGGTCAACAAAACTGGACAATCTGTTGGAAAAGAGGTCAAGTTATTTTGCATGGAATATTTAGTTGGATTATTACCACAGAAATTCATTAAACGCCTTTGACACCATTGCAAGTACCTTCTATTCTAAAAACTGTGTTTTAAAACAGATAACTACTAAAAATGCAATGTGGTACAACATAATGAAGACCAGTAAATAGCAGATTGGCTCATATAGCCATCAGATTCACAAGCAATCAATGTTGTCTTTCATTTATCATTGTTCCTTTTGCCATCTAGCTATACCCACAATTTTAGATAGTAATCTAAATACCTTGCAGTCTACATTTCTGAGAGCTATCTATTAGTTCTGTTTCCAATACAGGAAGCCTATTGCTTCCAAATATTCAAAGCTATACATTATTTGCTAATTTTACATTTGGGTGAATGTATGACCTTCTTAATGTTACTGCCTCTAATCTTTCTTCAATTTTTCCCATTTTTTCATCAATAAAAATAAAAAAGATGGAAGCAACAACAATAAGATATGAGAAGGTTATATGTGGACATTGACATCATCCAGATCTCCCACAAAATTATGTAAGGAATTAGTGCAGAAAAAAATCCTCCATACTAATAATTTATAGCATCACCCAACCATCCTTATGATGATATAACTCATAATTGACCAATAGAATGTAACAATTATATGGGATCTTAGTGATCTAAACACATGTAGGAATTCACTACTGTATAACCACAGTGACAACAAAGTTACCTCATAAATATGGGTACCAGGATGTTCTACAGTAGCAAATCTTTTATTTTATGGCCTGGCAATCTCAGAAGTCTCCAATGTAGTAATAACACTGACCTGCCACTTTCTAGTTGAGGACAGCCTCCTGTTTCTACTTTCCGCATTAAATCAAATATCAGAATTAGAATAGTTGGAAGCAACCTTGGAGGTCTTCTAATCCAGCCCCCTGATCAAGCCGGAGATCCTATACCATTTCAGGCAAGTGTCTGTCCAGTCTCTTCTTAAAAAACCTCCAGTGATGAAGCATCCACAAGGTCAGTCATTGTGTGAACACTTTGGGAATAATCAAGAAGGGTTTTCATATGAGAATTCTTTCAAGAGTTTTTGCAAAGGAAAGGGGAAAAGAAATGGGGAAATATGTATCTCATAGGCCCCAAAGATAATCCCTGTTGAAAATTGACACTTACCTACTATAGGACCAGGCTACCTGCTTTTTCAGGCCCCACTTTTTAAGTGGAAATTTATTTACTAATTTAGGATAGATTATGTGCTCTCCTAATTTCTTAAGTGATAGGGAAACTAGAGAGCCGATGCTGACTATTCTAGGTTTTCTTTGGCTGGGAGAACTACTTGTGTTATGTTTTGCAATTGCTGTTGTTGTTTTATTTGAGATTAGATGGGGACTGCAAGAGGTAAGAGAGAGGAAGAAGCTTGAAATTCTAGACCTAGAAAATCTAGAACTACACTGCCTTCGGTTCAATCTAAGTATAGTATATAAAATCATACATTGCAATGTCCTACCTGTCAATGAATACTTCAGCTTCAACCATAACAATACAAGAGCACACAGTAGATACAAACTCAAGGTAAACCACACCAAACTTGATTGCAGGAAATACGACTTCAGCAACAGAGTGGTCAATGTCTGGAATACTTTACCTGACTCTGTGGTTTCTTCCCCAAACCCCAAAAACTTTAACCTTAGACTATCTACTATTGACCTCACCTCTCTCCTAAGAGGTCTGTAGGAGACGTGCATAAGCGCACCAACGGCACGTCCCTGTCCGATTTTTTCTTTTATTTTTCTTATATGTATCCATGTATTCATAACTATGTTTATACTTATACCTATTATCTTGTAAGCAATTGACAAATCAAATCAAATCAAAATAAATAAATAAAGCTCCCATTGCATAAGCTAAACACTACTCAGCAGCTCCCAGCAGATTTGGCCCTATAGACTTCTTTTACTGTCCTCAGGAGGCTAGTAGAGACTTTGCCTCCATCACTGAGAACTATTCTTCTCTGAGTATTGTTGTGACAATTTTCTGAGCCAGGGTCAGTATATCAGAAATAATGAAGAAGGCTTTCTAATACAGGAAATCTTTTCATTTGCAATGAAATCCCTACACAAACACTGTGCAAGATACTTTATATGTAGACAACCAGTGTGGAAATACGCATTACACAACATAGGCCCAAAGGTGAGACTCTCCTTTATCATGATTGCCAAAAAATGCTGACATAGATTAGAGAAAGAGACTTAAAACAAATAGCGTAAGCTTATAATCGACTTTTAAAGTTCTTTTTTTAAAAAAAGAGACTCCACCCCACCCCACCCCCCACTCCCCCCAAAACACTTCAGAACCCCACCCCCAAATATTTTGCTCAAAAGGACAAAGAAAAATATACAAGCTCTCTGCCTGATATGGTTCCCTAATTTCTCGATTATGGCTCCTTCTCTGAGCTTTCACCTGTTTCCAACACCAAGAAGAGGTCAGGCATAAGGCATTGCCCATCTCTGCCGATGCATTAGAACTGAGATACTGCAAGCTCACATTTCTCAGGCTTCCTCTGAAGGAGAAAAGCTGATTGAAGAGGTGGCTTGGCCTAGTAAAAATGGCTTCAGCTTGCTAAAAAGAACTGGCCTGATGCAAAGAAGCACAATTATAGCAACAGGTTATACGGCTTGATAAAGCAGAAGGGGAGTAAGAGCTGTGAGAACTCTTTTTTTTAAAAAAAAATAAAGTTTTGTCTGCTATGATAAGACAAAGAGGACTCTGGGTGCCAAGGGAAGAGTGCTGTTGCTATTATCTGACCAAGCCCTGTAAGTTGCTTCTCCTCCCTTGCAGATCAATGTATTTTCCCTCTGTGCAGTTACAATAAACTTGGCTTAAAGCAGTGAGTGGGACCTCCACTCTTTAAAAAAGAGCAAGGGGCTTGTTTTTCCTCTTCATCTGCTAAGGAGAAATGAGAAGTGGAAGGTATATTGCCAGAGTGCTGTGGTTAAAAATTAAACCATGATTATCAAATTATTTTTGCAAGGAGGACACTGGGACAGGACAAGAACAATCTCTGTTGTATATAACCTACAGACGTCTGCTACAGAGCTGCTTGGTTTTTCAAGCACCTCTTTTACAGTTTAGAAATGTACTCACAGGTTTAAGAAAGATTGTATACTCTCCTAATTTTGTAAGTGTTGGAGAAACTAGAGAGCCAATGCTGGCTGTTTTAGGTTTTCTTTGGCTGGGAGAATTGCTTATATTATGTTTTCCATTTGCAACTTGTTGTTTCACTTGAGATCATATGGCGATTGCGAGGTGGGGGGTAGGAGAAACTCATATTGGGTGAGCTGACTATTGCTCAGCTCCCAGCAGATTTGCCCCTATGGACCTCTTCTTACTGTTCTCAGAAGGCCATTAGAAATTCCACCTCCCTCACTGAGATCTATTGTTCTCTATTTGTCTATTGTTGCAACTATTTTTCCAAGCAAGGGTCAGCACTTATGTACTGTAATCACCACTTCAGACAAGCAAGCATTCTACATCATTGAGTACAAAGATACATTTAGTGTTATCATTATCTCTATCATATCCCAGGCCAGAATCCAGGTTTTCGGCAAGACTTTCTAACAGTGCTATAAAGGGGATTTCATCATGAAATGGTAAGAAAATAACTGCAAATAAGGAAGCAGTAATTGAAAATACAAATGCATGACATGCACGGCATTCAAAAGGAAATATATGAAGATTGACAATCCTACCACAGAAACATGCTGCATATGTAGCTGATGAAGAGGACTATGATCCATGAAAATGCATATAATATTTAATAATGTTAGTCTTTAAGGTGCTGCAAGATTCATACTATGATAGAATCCTAATTGGGTCATTGAATCTACTCTACAATCTATTAATGAAATTACCTGATTTTTTTTTTTAAAGGATTAACCTGGTACCTTAGTGTGAATTATTGTGGTTCGAAGTCAGCAGTCTTGACAGTATGACTGAGCATAGACATGTGTTGCAGTCATTAAATCCTACTTTTGTATATAGACTGTGGTTGAATTCACCCAACATGTTGTTTTGTGAGGTTGGTTAGAAAAGTTGTAGATTCACTTCAAAAAGGCTTGGAAATGAAGGGAAACAAATGAGTATAACATCCATTGCAATTCCTTAAAAGCAGCTGATTTTCCTCTCTCCATGACTACAGAATAGCCCAAGAAAAAGATATACAGATAGACCTCAACTTATGACCACAACAGAGCCCAAAATTTCTTTTAAGTGAGACATTTGTTAAGTTTTGCCCCATTTTACGACCTTGCCAGTTGTTAAGTGAATCACTGCAGTTGATAAGTTGGTAACCCATTTGTTAAGTGAACTTGGTTTCCACATTGACTTTGTCAGAAGGTCACAAAGGTGATCACATGATCTTGGGACATAGCAACCGTCATAAATATGAACCAGTTGCCAAGCACCCAGATTTTGATTTTGTGACCATGGGGATGCTGCAAAGGTCATAACTGTGACCTTTTCAGTGTCATTGTAACTTCGGTCACTAAATGAACTGTTGTAAGTCAAGGACTACCTGTATGCCCTCCCAAAGAAATTTCTGGAATTCAATATCTAGTACTGCGTGGTCCAATTGGTCAATCTGTAGTTCAGTGCTTTGGGCAAACCAAGCTTGTGTGATTAAGTTTATAATTTTGTAGGTTGCACAAACCCAGTTAGGATGAGTAAACCTAAGATAATGTGGTGAAACTATAACATACTCTAGAAAAAAATAAGTACAATACAGATTAAAATGGGGACTTGTTTTTCTTGAGGCTTCTACCTACTCAAGCCTGCACTCAAAGGAAAAAAAGCTTACTGCAATGCATGCTGTAAGCATACTGTTTTTACAACCCATCCCTGTGTTAGACCAATGGTAACTCTAAACAATACTTACATTTAAAGGCAACTACAGTTTTAAATGTAAAGGTATACTGAGTATTGCACAACAGTATGCAGGACTGCAAGTTTCCAATTCTGTACTAGTTTCAGCAACCCCTTATAATTGTAGTTCTGCCTTTGCAAAACAATTTTCTAGGATCTCCCTTAGTGCCCTTCATGTAACTTGAGAAGTCAGCATCTTATTTACTTACTAAAATTTTATGCTGACCACCCCCCAACAAATCTGCCATATCAATATTTGAAATGAACCTTTTCATACCATTCCTCTTTCAGCCATTTTAACATCATAACGGTTCATCACTATTTTGTTAGTTATTTGCATTCTGCATTAAGGACTTTGTAAAGGTTTGGCCCTTGCTTCTTTGAAAACACAATATAATAGACATGCGAAGGCATGAAAAAAAAAAGTACTACACAGATTCCTACAGAAACATAATTTAATTTTTATTTATTGAAATTCTTTAAACACTTTTGTTACATCAAATCCAGGTACCAAGTGGAAGCCAACCTTAAGTACTCCAACGCGAACAGGACAAGACAGAAAGGAGGAATGAAGGAAGAGCCTCTGGCCAGCCTAAATACTGGTACACAGTTCTTAGAAACTCACATGTTGCCCATGAGCCTCTTAAAAAGCACTAAGATGCTAAATACTGCAAGAAGAACTTGTTCCAGCTTTCCCTTAAGGTTAATTGTTGAAGCTTGTAACAATGATCAAGGAGTTTGGTGACAACATCCAAAGAGTTTTACTCTTCAAAAGAAATGCATCTAGTACCAAAACCTTAGTGTGCCCCTGTTCTGCAAGTCTGTGGCTTTAAAGCAGCCATAAAAATTTGTAGGGCAATACAGCTGATACTCTAGTTTGACCTGGAATTAGTTGGCAATTTCCCGAGGATAAAAAAATTGTTTAAGCTTCTGATGGGAGACAGCATTCGGAAAAAAGGGTACATGTGTTTTTTCATCACAACAACAGTTCGAGAGAAAAAGCTACAAGCATTAGTAGGTAACCTGAAAGGGTCTTTGGGAAAGGCATACTCGTTATTTTTTTGCCCAGCTAATGTTGAAGGATAGCACTGGGTTGCTGTACCAACAGTCTTGTAAACACTGATGAACGACATTATATGACTGGTACCAAAAAACAGACCTAACATGCAAAGGACAGCCACTGCTCAAGGCTAAAGCTATAGGATTTATACCTTCCAGCTAAAACATTTTTCAAATCAAAATGAATTATTTTAATTGAATAAGATTACAGAAATCAAATATACAGGCATATTCAAGATACAGACCAGCTCCATGATGTACACCAAAGAAACCCAACCTAATGAGATGGGTGAATCTACAGAAGAAAATACCCTGCCTGCAGGAAGAACAAATTGCCTATCTTTTTTTTTCAGTGAACCTGAGTAGTGAGAGCAATAAATATAAAGAGTGTTAAAATCAAGTCTCACAATGAAGCGGAAAGGACTTCATTTAGATTTGAGCCCATCATTGTAAAATATGATACAGTTTCTAAAACCTTCCCAAGGAATATATGAGTGTTCTACCCAAGGAGAATTATCTTTATTTCATTCACTGAATGCTAGAAACCCAGCCGTCACCAATCATTGCAAACAACTAGGACCGACCCTTCCCTTGAAACAATCTCTTGCTAAAGGCATCAGCAACTCAAGTTTTCGTTTTTGGTTGGAAGTGTTTTGCTGTCCCACCTTAATGTATTTAATATACATATACACATATGGAATTTTAATTAGGCACAATTGCAGGTTAAATGTTCAACAAGTCCTCGTCGCTATCATCACGGTATGATGCAATGTTCATGGAGTTCTGCATTTCTTCTTGACCAAAAGTGGGGCTGGTTTTGCTATACTTCCTTCCGTTAGGCAGAGGAGTTTTTCCACCGCTTGAAGGCTTATGACCTTTGTTTTGAAATGGCCTTCTAGTGCTGCTCAAGCCTCTTGAATCAACATCTCTTGCTGAATGAATCTTCACCTCTGGTATTGTCAATACTTCATCCTCACTGTCCATGTCATCCACTGGAAGGGACATGAGGGTATCTGACATGACTGCCCTTCGTGCTACGTGGCCATTTATGTGTGTTTCGTTTCCTGAACTGATGATTTGGCGTGGCTACTTCTTCCATGAGCCATTCTGTTTCATTCTCATTTACTTCTTCAGTATTTATCTGTCAAGTCCAAGGATACACAAGTAGTGAATGGTATTAAAAATATGATAATTTAGTTTACTGAAAAGCAAGCTACATCTGATTTTGGAGAACTATATTCAGCAAAATAAATATTTTGCAGGTTCATACATATTTTACGAGAGGGAATCAGGAACAAACAATGGGAAAACGGATCATTGAGCAAAGAATACAGTGCTTTATGGATCATTTTAGTGGTACTCAAAAATCTGTGAAGCCCTTTGAATGTTCAATATTTTTGCAAAAATATGATCTAAAACATGATGTATTCTTCACACATCCTGAAACTAGATAAATAAAGCTTAATTAAACAAATGAGTTTTATTATACTGGTTCATGTATTTATTGAGGAAAATTATCCAAAACTATATATTTCTGTGTGGCAAAATTATGTGAAGCTCTAGGAATATAAGTTCACTTGGAGGGAAATTAGAGTGATCATAATCAGATGGGAAGTCCTTCCTTAAAGAACAGAATTCTGGGTATCCACTATCAAAGTCTAATCTTTACAACACAGGTACATGGAAATATGTCATAGCTGGAACAAAGGAAGTCTTTGAATTCCTCTGAAAACAGCTGATTCTCAACAGACTAGAAGAGGTTACAAGGCTATTTTCAAAGGGTTTGGACAGTATCCGGTAAGACAGATTGTGTACAAATGGAGGCAACTCAACCCTATACTTAATGTTTAATGTATACCTAGTGTTTGATCCACTAAGGTCTCACTAAGAGCAAGGTGTATAATACACTAGAAACGCTCAGGGTAATGTTTCAGAAACTCTTTTGCATTGATAAATTGCAGCATTCATGAAACCATTATCAAGAGAACAATGAAGAATAATGGTATGCATGGCAGAATTGCAAGAAGAAAGTCACTATTCTCCAAAAAGAATATTGCTGCCCATCTACAGTTTGCAGAAGACCTGAATATGACAGAAAGTTATCGGAAGAATGTTCTGTGAATGGATGAGACCAAAACAGGTTTTTTTTTTTGCCTTGAATGAAAAAAATTCTGTTGGTGAAAGGCAAACACTGCATTCCAGCACAAGAACCTTGTCTCATCTGTGAAACACGGTGGTGGAATCATGGCAATATCATGATTTGGGCCTGATTTGCTGCCTTTTGACTAGGATGGCTTGCCATTATTGATGGAACTATGAACTCTGAATTACTGTATGGCCAATTCTAGAGGAAAATGTCAGGATGTGTGTCTTGGAATTGAAATTTAAGAGAAAGTGGGTAATGCAGCATGACAACAGCTCAAAACACACAAGTCATAAAACCAAAGAATGATTAAATCAAAAGAAAGCTAATGTATTGAAATGGCCAAGTCAAAGTCTAATCTAATCCTTAATCTAATGGAAATGTTATGGAAGAACCTGAGAGAGCAATTCATGTGAAGAAACCCCCAACATCTCTGAGTTGAGGCTATTCTGTACGGAGGAATGGACTAAAATTCCTCCAAGCTGATATGCAGGACTGATCAACAGTTATCAAAAAAATGTTTAGTTGCACTTATTGCTACCCAAGGAAAGTATACCAGTTATTGAAAGCGAAGGTTCACATATTTTTGCCAAAATAGCTTTGAATCATTTCTTTTAATAAATAAACAAATATATTTTTGGTTTATTTAATTAATTGGATTTTCTTTATCTGGTTTTAGGACTTGTATGGAAAACAGATCATGTTTTACATCAAATTTATGCAAAAATATTGACAATTCAAAAGAATACCCAAACTTTTATGTACCACATTATTTGATTAAATACAAGCAACCTTGTTCCTACACAAAAGGGTTGTTTTCTACAGACAGGATGAGAAAGGTATCGCCTCCACTTGCTAAGTGTATATTCTAAGAACATGGCATGGAAACTGATAGGATGGCTTATATTTATAGTTCAGAAATGCCCTAAGGGCCATCAGTTCCACAATGTGATCTAGAGGAATACACTGTAACCTCTACCCCTTTTCTTGCAAAACTCTGGCTAATTTTCCATTTGGCCTTTATTCCTTTGAAATGACACACAGCCATGCTTTCAATATTTTCCCCCAAGTCTGGAGGAATGGAAATATGTATATACATTTCTTCCAAATACTAAACAATAGGCAAAAATCTCAACTGAAAGCTATCAATAAATAATGCTTAGTGAATGTATGGCAGATTTGTTTAGTTTGTAAAATTCATCCAGTTATTTATATTTCATGCTTACTTATAATTAAGTAGCACTGATTTTTACAAGATATAGCTCTGCACATACAGAATTATAAGGAGAATATTTGATGCACTTATATAATAAAATACCTTAGAATATTTATAAGAAACATTTGATGATCTCCGACAGCAGTTGATTATCTTCTGCTTCATAGATTCTCTACGAAAGAAAAATTAATGTTACACACGTTATACTTTGTATCTGTAAGTTTGGGTGTCTTCTCAATAAAACAAGCCATTATCAAGTTGCAAATGAAAGGGAGAAAGGGAGATACCATGGTTGAACAAAGAAAGAAAGCCCACATGTCAAGGAACAGCTCTGTAGACTTTGAAGAGGACCCTGATGGTAGGCTACAGCAGTAGTCGGCAACCAGTGGGCCGGGGACCACTGGTGGTCCACAGAGAAATGTCACCCCCAAAGCCTCCCCCCAAAGCAATTAATCCAGGCTGCGTGGGAACACAAGGCTGTGCCGCCCACATGGCCCGCAAGAACACAAGGCTTGCGTCGCTTGCATTGTGAACAACATGATGTAGTGAGGGGAGGAGGGAAAGGGTGGAGGGGGCCCCACTCACCCCACGTGCTTCACCTGGCCACCGGGCTGCTTCTTTCCGTTTCTTTCTTCTTATGCTTCTGGCTGCACGCAAGGAAAGCAGCAAAGCAGTCTTTCTTTCTCTCTCCCAAAGTCCACCAGAAATGAGTCTTTGGGACCCTGCAAGGCATCCTGTTCCAAGACATTGCGCCGGCGTGACAAGTCTCACAATCTTGCAATCCCAAATAAAGATTGATCGGTAGGAAAATGGGGTGGGGAATTTTCCTGCAGACTTTTTTGGGGATTATCCCAGGGTCTCTGGTCCGTGGGATTTAAAATTATGAGTTTGGTGGTCCCTGAGGTCTAAAAGGTTGGTGACCCTGGGGCTAGAGGCAGGAGGTAGTGGTTACAGTGGATGACAAAAGTGGGAATGAGATGCTACTAGTAGCAAAGTTTTGACATCAATAGCAATTTCTAAAGATGCGTGTAGATATTAGCTCTTTCAAAAACATTTGTGCTTGATTTTAAAAAACGAGGCGTGGTCTGATATCAAAAAATTGGCCAGTACTATTTGTTGTGTGCTACTTCTAGAGCCGTGGTGGAACGGTAGTTATATTGCCAGCAGTTCAGCAGTTTGAATCTCACTGGTTCAAGGTTGACTCAGCCTTCCATCCTTCCGAGGTTGGTAAAATGAGGACCCAGTTTGTTGGAGGCAATATGCTGACTCTGTAAACTGCTTAGAGAGGGCTGTAAAGAACTGTGAAGCGGTATATAAGTCTAAATATTCCTATTGCTACTATCCTATAAGAATAGTAATATGTTTAGTGGAGAAACAGTTCTAGCAGTTTTATGGGTGTTGGACATGTTGTTTTCAATGATACCCGAAGCTTTCTGGTTTTAAAATTTTTCCAAAATGTTCTATTGAAGAGTTATTGCAAAAGCAAAAATCTGAGCATTCTCTTTTGTCCTACCTTCTTTCTTTTTTGTAAAGTAACAGGATCACAAGACATGCTGTGAGAATCACAAGGAGCAAACTCAATAGTGCTCCAACTGCTTGGCTTCTTCCTGAAAGGCCTTTAGGAAAATCTTCCACATACTTTCCATCATTTGTTGTTTCAGAGCTTCTGCAAATGAATAAAGAAATGTGAATTTGAATTCAAAAGGTATCATCTGCTGTGCAAAAGCAGACTTCCAACCAAACAAGAATAATTTCCCAGCACTGGTTTTTAGTTATCTATTCAATTCTTCAAGTCCAAAAGGGTGCTAAAGTTATTGTCATATATATAACTGTTGAATGACTACTATTTGAATTCAAGTTAGGTATGTTATATTTCACTTTATTCTTCATGATGGTCACATTTGGGTCAAACATCTAGAAAAGGCAACATCCATGATACCAATCCTTCAGATTTAGTAACAAAAAATAGAATTGCTGAATTCAGCAATGGACTGAGGAGAATGAAAAAAACTGAAATTCAATTCAGGCAATACTGCAGTTTGGGGAAGGAGATTCAATCTGTTTTCATTTCTCTCAATAGATTTATAGCTGAATATAATCTCTGATCTAGACTAAATTTATCCAGAAGAAGCTGTAGCTTGAAGTAAACATCTGACAAATTTAATCTAATAAAGATGATTGATGTTCTGGTCAGATCCCACTAATACTTTTGTACTTTTTTGCACTTTAAAACCATTAAAACTAAAACTGTGAACACACACATATAATTTGAGAGAAAGAAAGAAATGTCCAGGTTTAGCTCCAGTTGAGACAGTATGCACTATATAGAACTTTTGTGATTTATTTACTCAATTTTAGAGACTGCCAGACTCTAGAATTTGGGTAGCTTACAATTAAAAAAGAGAAAAACAAACATGGAAGTAAGAATTAACAAGAATTATTCTCATGAAATTTACTTACACCAACTGGCAAACCGCCGAGGTGTACCAGGTGAATAAGTACTGGCAGTCCGTTGATTCATGAAGAAATTTTGGGATGCCTTCTTCAGCATCTTTATCACAGTGGAAGACAACAGTTGAGGAAACTGATTTTTTGGAATCTCTGCCACATGTGGAGTCAGAGAAGAACACAAGTTCCAAAACATCATCTGCAAAGAAAAAAATAAATAAAAAATTCACAATCAACTGTTGGACATTTTGTGGACACCTCCAGTTTCTTGGGCTGTTAAGGTGATAGGGAAGAAATGTACTTTCACTCTTGCAGGTATCCACAAGATACAATAGCTGGTCTACTTCCCCTTTTGTACCTACTTATTCTCTTGTAAATCCTTCATTTCCTATCTCTCTCTGCCAAAGAGGGAAGAGGATGTAAAAAATGGAGCCAAGCACAGGAGCAATTGCCTATTTAAAAAAAAAGCACACACCCCCCCACAGAGCAGAAATTGCTTAAACAAGCAACTGGGTTGGGGGGAGGGGAGAAACCCAATCAATTTATGTGGTCAATCTCTCCTGTGCCTATTATTTTTCGACAACTTCTCCCTTGTATTTCTTTCTATGTACATTCCTCATGTGTGCCTTACTCCCTTCTTCTCCAGGTTCCCTGCTCTGTAAGCAGGAGGGGAGAAAGTTCAAGCACAGAACAAGGCATACTAACTGTAAAGGTAACCACATAACTGAGGGACACCGTGAAGGTTGTAAATATAGGCATTGGTCCTAAAGTTACTTTTTTCAGCACCACCCTAACTGAATGGTCACTTAGCAGTTGCTAAGAACTACTTGTTCTTATTTATACAGAAAAGTTGCTACATTCTCGCTTAGTAAATGATGTTCTTGCTTTAGTTTCCTTCTTTCCTCTCATGGAGGTGAGCTGGCAAATTTACACATTAAGTTTCCATTTGTGTAATGACTGGAAGGAAAAGGGGTGAGTACACAAAGATTGATCTTTTTTTGTATTCCCACATTTGCTCTCCGGCTACCCAGTTTAGGAAAACAAAAAAAAATGAGATCTATATATGTAAAAAATCATTTTTTTTCAACTATTCTCTTCTCAGAAAGCAAGAGAAGTTTCAGTGAAAAAAAATATACTGTATATACAACAACTTACCCTTCACCCTGCTCTTCTGTAATTGAGTATCGCCTTTTCAGTTGTTCTTTAACTTGGAAAGGCAATAAAGGGATGATAGAGGAGCACCAAGGGGGAAATGTAACCCTCCCCATATGTTTAGGCTCCCTTCCCCCCTCTCTATATATATAGAGGGGGGGAGGGGAGCCAAAACATATATACATAGGGAGAAGCAGAAATAAGGAGCCACTTTATCTTCACTCCCTGGGATAGGAAAAGGTCAGAATCAAAGTCCCAAAGGTGCTCTTTTTCAAGAGGCGATTGGACTTTCAGAGCTGAAGAAACTTCTTGGATGAGAAGTGAAATGTCTTCAAAGAAAAACCAGAAAGTCCCAGTGCCTCTTGAAAAAGCACCTTTGAGACAAACGTGACCTAGATGACTGAGTCAGAATCAAAGAATCCCCATGTTCAAAAAAATAGAACTTTTCACAAATTCTCAATGCCTCTCAATCTGCCTAAACAGCCAAGAAAGGGCATATGCTATCATCTGGAGGGACAAGAGGATAAATTAATATCCTTCAGAGTTGGGAATGACTGACAGGCTATGAATAGCATTATTCAGTTCTACTCACAGGAATGAAAACTAAAAAGGTGAAAATCAATAGGGAGAGAGAATAAAAAAAGAACATACACTGATACTGAGGCATCAGTATAATTATAATAAATAAGTAGATGGTGGGGATGTGCAAAATGCTTTATTTATATATCTTTTATCAAATTCATATGGCTGTCCCATCACACAAAAATTATTGGGTAGATTTAAGCCCAAATAATTCTAGCCACAAAACAGCTACTGCCGAGTAGTTCTTTCTTCAATTAAATGGTATGAAATGTGATTATTTCCTTCAAGAATTGTTGGGAGGGGAAGATGAGAATAGGAAAAAAAAAAAACTCCCAAAATCAGACTTTAGGGGAACCATAAAAACTGGTATTAGGGCATTGATCGGAACCCAGACACTGGGCTTTTTAAGAAAGCCTCAAGCACGGGTGTCAAACCCGCTCACATCGCGGCCCTTATCGTGACGTATCGCGATGGTTTTTGCCTTTGTGGAGCTGGAGTAGGCATGGCCTGTGCAGGCCATATTGACAGGCCTGTCCTAAAAAAATTGAAGCACCTGCCTTGGATTGTGTTTGGATGTAGTTCGAAATATACTGGGAAGATTGGGACTTCCGGTTTGAGCTTCTTCAGCGACAGACCGAAACCGCAACTCTGCGCGGTTTCAATCTGTGCTCGCCGCTGGAGCGCCCCGAGCCGGCTGGTTTCAGGGCTAAGCCACCCCGTAGAGGTGGTGAAAAAGGGGTAGACTGCCTGCAGGGTTGAGGAGAGCCGCATCTCTCTTCCTCAGCTGGCCATTACTCCCTTTCCCGAAGGCAGTTGTAGCAGTGGTCAGAAATGGCCACCACAAAGAAGAACTCGACCGGAAAAGAATGTGCAGGAGGAAGATAAGAAGAGAAAGTTTTGGTTGACTGGGTCAAACAGCAAAAGCAACAAATAAGTACCCTGGAATTTAAACTATAAAAAAATAATACTGTTCCCAAAGAAGATCTTTAAGCAGCAAAGGACAGAGAAAAGGGAAAGGATTTGGGTTTTTTTTCCTTTTCCTATACTGACAGCTAAGAGACTTAAGCAAGAAATTGGAAAAAAATCCACTTTGATATTAAAAGGCATTTAATGCTGAAAATAAAAAGTCAAAGGGGTAATAAAGATTTCTGGATACTTAAAAGCTTTTGAAAACAGGAAAGGAGAGAAAAAGAATAAAAGGGCAAGATCTGGAAGGGAGGAGACTGCCTGGAATTAAAAAGAACTCACAATAAAAGCTCAACAAGACTTCTAAAAGATACATTTTAACTGAAACATGGCAACAAAATAGTAAAACCCCAGGAAGAGAAAGTGAAAAAAGAAATAAGAAGAAATAACTCAAGAGTATTTGGATTACTTGGTGATCTCTGGATTCTTGGTTAGGGCATTTGAATGACTAAAATCAATTGGGTGGTTGTTTAAAAGTGTTTAAAATGGCTCCACTCTTAGAAGAACTGAAAATGGAACTTAAAAAGTACAAAGAAGATGCACAAGAAGGGAGAGGTTTTTCTGGCTTCGTATTTCAGTTCTTAGAAATGGAGATTTGGAACTATGAGAAACAACAAGAAACGCCTTCAGAACAAGAAGATTGGGACAAAGAAGAAGCCATCTTTAATGAACAAGTAATCTTAGGTGAGTGGGGGGAAGGAAAGGGGGGAAAGAGAATGGAAAGTTTAAGACTAGGAAAAACAACCCAAAAAAAGAATAGATTGAAAAATAAGTATAAAATCAGAAAGCAATAGAAGAGGGAAATGCAGAAGAGAGAATTAGAAGTAGAGAGACAAGGGGGTAAAAAGGGGAGGGAGAAGAAGAGAGGGAAGAAAGAGAAGAAGTTATAAAGGACAGAAACAAAATACAGAGAAACAGGGCCTATTTAGAGATAATGGGTGAAAATCTAATTGAAAAAGGGATTCTGCAAAGGTACATAAGATAGTATTGTTATATTAGAAATAGAAATAATTGTAGAAAATATGAAACAATGTATGATTAAAATGTTTGATAAAATAGTTATTTTAATTTCGTGGAATGTTTGTCAATAAATAAATGTAATAAAATGAATATTTAATGATTTATAAAACATATGTGAAGAGAAATAAGGGAAAATTAATTATGGAGATTATACATGTCTTCAAGGAAGTATATTTAATTGAAAAGAAATGTTAAAGATGTTAAGACTTTAATGAATATTAATGATAGAACTGAATTGGAATGGAATGAGGGTTTTAATTACATATATTTATAATCCTTTTTTTAAGAATATAGCGTGTATTATAAGAATGTACCAAGCAGGATTCAATTGGAAGTTATGTATTATGTATTATATTGAATGTTACAACTTTAAGGTATATATTGAAGTTTAAATAGAGTTGAATGGATAAAATTAAAAGATATAAAGGTGTCATACTCCAGTTAGTAACTACAGGAGAAAAGTTGTTTAATGAGAAAAGATAATATGAAATTGAAACAGGACAGACAAAAGTATAAATATAATGATTTGAATTGAGATGAGATAATCAAAATAAAATTGAGAAAATTAAAAGAGGGGAAAAACTATATAGAAAATGCAAAATAGTAATAAGATATGGAATAGAACACAAAAATGAGCATGAAACTGAGTTTGTGTCTGTATAAAGAAGTGTAACCCGGGACCATGCTATTTTCAAAAAAGATGTTTTACTTGTATTATGTTTTGTGTGTGTGTGAAAACCCAAATAAAACTTTAATTAAAAATATATATATACTGGGAAGATTGAGGATGAGTACGCAGGTGAGATACCTGATAATGGGACATGGTTACATTCTGGGGTCTCAGCAGACATGGGGATGGGAGGTAATAGTGATGAAGAGACACAACATAGCAAAATTGCCCTACTTGCTCAATAAAATCACTTTGGAATCACTCTGGATTTCAACAGAAGATTTAGAAGAAATTAGGAATAAGCAAAACATTCTAGGTTTTATTTTTAGTGAACGCTGAACTTTTAATGCAATTTGTTTAGTTTGGGTTTCTATTTTGTACATAACTCAGGCTGTCCTCATCACTAGCAAGTCACTACTTACCTTGAATATAATAGTGAGCATTTTTTGATGATCCAACTCTACGAGTACGTGTATCTGACGTTTTAACTTGACAGATGTTAGCTCCCATGCACTGTGAATTCTTTGAATCAGTGATAGAAGAAAGCTGAATCTCATAAATGTATCTGTCACCATTTGTTCTGAAATCTCCTGATGCATTGTATAATCTGAAACAAAAATAAAATAAAATTAAAACACATAATGCACACACATATACAGGGTAATGATATAGAAATAACCAGAGCTAAGACAAACAACTTTGGAAGCACCTCTTTTCACCTAGCTAATTACTACTATTCTTTATTCAAAGGAACCTATTTTAATTCACCTAAAATTTCAAGTTTAGTTCCATCTAGCAAGGGACTGTCCTCACCCATTTTCCAAGCAATCTACAATTCCTCAATTTTCGTTTTATCTGAATGCTATATTGGTAGCCTTCAACTTAAAATCATTTGTTTAGTGACTGCTCAAAGTTACAATGGCATTGAAAAAAAATGACTTATGATGGCTTTTCACACTTTACAATCATTGCAACACCCCCAAGGTCACGTTATCAAAATTTGGATGCTTGGCAACTCTTATATTTATGATAATTGCAGCATCCCTGGGGTCACATGATCACCTTCTGATGAGCAAAATCAATGGGGAAGGCAGATTAACCTAACAACGGCATTAGCTTAACAATTTCAGTGGTTCATTTAACAACTGTGGCAAGGAAGCTTGTAAAATGGGGCAAAACTCACTTAACAACTGTCTTGTATAGCAATGGAAATTTTGGGCTCAATTGTGGTCGTATGTCAAGGACTACCTGTACCCATCTTCACGATTATTTATAATGCACAAGAATACACGGTTGGGTTGGAGAAAATTTGTCCAAATGACCTTCATTCTAGAACTAGTTTTTACTTTTAATGAAAGTGAGTTCATTTAAATGATAGGGGTAAATTTTAAATTATATATTTATCATAGCTTTATAATATATCTACAGTAAGTACTTTCCTAAAGATTGAAAAATCTACACCATATCTCTTGCACCAATCTTCCACATATACACAAATTTGCTATTATGCCTGCTGGAGCAGAATTTACTTCTGTTCTATGGATTTACCTACTATTCTACAGATTTATGTTGTACCAAGAGAATCTTTTTTTAAAAAAAATAAATCCAACAGATTAAGATGAATCTGTCTCTGCGAGAAAATGGAGTTTATTTTTCAATATGCACACATACCTAACTATGTAACATTAGAATCATATCTATTTAGCTTACATAAATAACCCATACATGTGCAAAATTAGTTAACTTCTTAAGAAATGTATTAACCATAAACCATATACCAAACTTGAGTTATTAAATGACCCTTCTTATAAAGTTGTCAGCACATCCACCCAGATTTAAAAGTTATTGCATTGTTTTTTTTTAAAAAAAAAAATCCAGACTGATGGTTGTGACCCGAAACTTCACATTTCTAGAAGTGGCAGGTAGACATTTTGCTCAGTTCAGTTCACCTACCAGTTTTTCACTAAACCAATTGGCAACTAAAAAAGCAGAGTCGTCTCGTCTCTTATAAGTATTTAAAAAATTAACTTACTTGTAATAAATGTTACCCAAACTGAAATTCTTTCCTGTCTCTGGATTTATAACTGTGCCATTCTCTATCTTTACTTCTTGAGGTTTCACAGCACAAGCTGCCCGAGTTTCCCAGGTGATATAATAGGCACAATTTTCTTCATCAATCCTAAGAGGAAGCATTTGGGAAATTAACACTTAATAATAGAGGCAGAAATGGCATAATAAAGACTAAGAGGTAGAAAAATGACACTTGCTATTTATCTTTACTATTGTGTGGATCTGATGGTTGGATTTACACATTTCACTGAACTTAAGCCAAGCACACATTATTCTGAGATCCATTATGGTAATTCTAGTTCATAATTTAATGTTCTTTGTGAACCTAGCCAATTGTATTTATTCAATAAAGTTTAAACAAAAAAAATACCCCTTTTCTGCTGTGTAAATCAGAATGCAATTACGTAAAGAGTTTCAGTTTTAAAGAATTACTTCAAAATTCTCTGTAGCCATAAGAGGCAATGGTTTATAAATCACTCATTTAGAACAGATGGCTATTTAGTAATCCAATGTAAAACCTTTAGAGAATTTGACCTTAAAATAGGCATGCTGTCAAGAAAAAGGGAAAAAACCCTTCTCTCTTATTCCTTCCACACTGCCTCAACTATCTGAGCAGAATGGTTTAGCGTGTAAAAATACACCATTACCGGTATATTATTGTATAAGGAGGATGTGTATCTGTGTTTGTGCACATGTACATATGTTACATCAATTAGCTCAAGGTGTGCAACTGGCTTTCAGCAGATAGAGATTCATGCTCTAAAAAATGGAAGAATTAGAACCAAAACTAGACTGAAACATAAGATTCTATTTTTGTTGGTATAGTTAGCATAAAAATTATTTTATTTCTACTGTTTAATTTGGTAATTAGTGTAGGTCACTCTTCTACACCACATATTGGTCTTTCTCAACATTCATTCATTTTATTGACTTCATTTGTATGGCCATATTATGGTCGATTAGGACTTACTGAAATATACAGAACACACTAGATCAGAGGTGTCAAATTCACGTTGCCATGGTGGCGTCATGTGATGTATCAGGACTTTTTCCCTTCGCTAAACTGGGCGTGGACGTGGCCAGCGCATGATGCATCTGGCCCGTAGGCCAGGAGTTTGACAGACCTGCACTAGATCAAAGAAAGCTTCCCTAAAGCCTAAATGATACTATGTGCATAATATATATCTTGATAAAAGCTGAGGTGGCCTTTGTTATGCCATAAAAAACAAATCATCCATGCACCTCCCTACCTGTTGAATCTTGGCAACCCAACAGTTTTTCCACATTTTAACTCTATGACGGTTGTTGCCTTTTTGTTCCTCTGTGGACATTCATGACCATTGGAGTAGCTGACAAGAACTTTATCACCTGAAATAAAGCCCCAGGTTTTATTAAAAGCAAAATGAGATTCTGAATCTAAAGCAATACTGTGAAGCTCCCCAAATGAATTTAAGTAGGTGCTATTTTAATTAATTTTAATTAAAATTCTTTTCAATTAACTTAATTATTTCTTTATGACTTGGCATTAATAATATTTCCTCCATCAAAAATGATTGGTAATATCTTCAAATGCTAATATATAATAATGGCATATTTGGGACATATGGATATATTTAACATATATCCATATTATGATTTCATAGATGGATATAAATACATTTTGCAAAATTTAAAATATTTTGTCCCAACAACTGTTTGAATTTTATAAAGAATAGCTAACCCACATAAGCACTGAGCACCAAGACGTTTCTTTCTATTTCCACATCCACAGACTCTTTCTAGACGATCACTTTATTTAAGAGAAATTACATGAATGTAATGGATAATAGGTAATAGCATTAGTGTGTTTTCATGCATCCATATGCAAATGAGCTCATGTAACCTTAATTAAATTAGAAAACAAAACTAAAACTAAGGATAACTCAGAGTGGAACCCACTGTAGCTTGCAACTGCCACCAATAGGCTTCCAAGCCCCATTTTAAGTGCAAGGTATCACCATAAAACTATTTAAGTTGTGATCAGGTCATGAATGTATCTTTTCTTTTATGTACACTGAAAGCATACGCACTAAGACAAATTCCTTGGGTGTCCAATCACACTTGGCCAATGAAGAATTCTATTCTATTCTATTAGGGACCCCTTTACACACACATCATCTACAAACATCTACAGACTATCTGCTTAAGTTCCTTTCCCTGCAAAGGATAGGGACACAGGCTAGAGAACAGATTTTCTCTGTGGTTTGGTGAAAACAGTCTGTCCTAAAATGTGTACTCAGCTCCTTCATTCTGGCATCCTGGATGGCACTAACAACCTTTATCTTTTTTTATTGAACATGTGGCTCCTAGCAAATGAACATTGGGATACTTTGCAAAGCTAACAATTCTGCTTTTACTTATGTCTTAAGAATTTTTTTTTAATAATGTATGACCAACTTAAACATTTTATCATGATTTTACTGTATACCACCTGGATTTGTTTGCATAGGAGTACAAAATGGTGCAAGGGTAATAATAAATAAATATGTTAACAAATTAAGGTTATTTTCACTTTCCCCTGCATAAAGTAGCAGAGGACACCAAAAAGACATACCTGCAACATTAAGTGTTTGTGTATGAACTAATCCCAGAACTTGGACAGCACCATTCTGATTTCGTCGGCAAACACTTGCCCTGTCAGGACAGCCCGAGGGTCCTTCATGGACTCTCTGGCAAAGGTTCATGTAGTAACTAAATCCAAGAAGGAAAAGAAGTCATTTCAGCAGACCTCCTCTCTCAGTTTAATAATTATTTAAAGCATTAATACTCTACTTTTCACTCAAAGTTGTTTTAAACACAATCAATATAGGACAGTGATGGCTAACCTTTTTGTCATCGCGTCCCGAAAGTGTGCACATGCATGCGCATGAGTGCGCATGCGTGCCTGCACCCATAATGCATGCATGACCCCACACACTCCCTCTGCCCCTCTGTGCATGCATGCGGGACCCCCCCGCACTCCCCCTGCTCCTGTGCATGCACACTGGACCCCCATGCCCCTGCCCCCCTGCACATGCGCACGCATCTCCCACCTGCACCCTGCACCCCCCATGCCTGCGCAGCAGATACCCGAAAATCAGCTGGCTGGTGGGAGGTGCACAGGCATGCGCAGTGGAACTGAGCTGGGGTGACAGCTCGTGAGCCCACAGAGATGGCTCTGCGTGCCACTTCTGGCACGCATGCCATAGGTTTGCCATCACGGATATAGGACCTCAATAAGGAACACCTTACATTTCTTTAATTTCCAAGACCATAAAATGGAACGTTGTCTATCTATGACAACCAATTTACGTAAGGTCATTTGACTGAAAGAATTTTCCAAAAGTTCTTCTATAATCTTCAAAGGTCTTTTTAGAATTTTTTACCCTCTGGCAATTTCATAAGTGATAGTCAATCTAAACACAGTATTCCAATGATTCTAGATTATTCAGCAGAACAAATATTTCTAGTAAAGAGGTACCCCTTTTTACTTAGTAGGCACCCCTCAATTCCCTTTGTTGTACATTTTCCTTCAATCAGTCCCTTGACTGAAAAAACGGGACTACAAAACTTGATTTAAGCACTGCCTACCCTTAGTCACTTTCCTGAAATTCAGGCAACCTTGCCTGAATTGCAAGAGACACACTTGGAAAAATGATTAGCTATATTAGCAATGAATAACAAACTGGTAAGTTGAGTTCCAAAGCACACTCACGAGCTGCCCTTGTCTGCGAAGACCCATGAGCCTGTGAGGGAGGAAAGTATTCTCAAATCGTAAGTTTTGTGCTTCTGAATAAACTTGCATTCCATTTTCCTTGGAGGACATAGAAGCTGTGTCCTCCATTCAAATGTGACAGAGCAGCCAAGGACCTCACTCAACAGCTGAGGACTTCCGTTATTAGCATTTTCATCACACTTAAAAATAATAGTAGATTCACGCTGCCCAGCTTCTGCAAGATATAAACAAAAGCTTATAAGCAGACTGCAAATCCATGGATTAAATTATGTAGGAAAGTTATTAACAATAAATAAATTTTATGGTTCAGGCTGGGTACAATGGTTCAGTAGTGTTATATTTGGGCAAAATTGTGTAAGTCTAGGCATATCAGCTATCTGAATTAGTGATCAGAGCTGGAATTATTATACTCCAATTCAAAGGAATAAGGTCATACAGTACATTACAATATCAAAAGAGACATAGTACATTTGGGGAGGTTTCAGAAAGCAAAGCGTATTTCCTACAAAATTTTCATTTTAAAATCTATTTAAAATAAGCTGAGTCTTATTCAATCTGAATATTTGGAATATATATATATACTTGAATATTCAAGTATACCTGGAATTCAGTCACATCAAAATTTGGACACTTGGCAACCGGCTCATATTTATGACGGTGGCAGTATCCTGGAATCGTGTGACCCCTTTTTGCAACCTTTTGACAAAGCCGATGGGGAAGTCAGATTAACTTTACCAATTTGTGTTACCAATTTAACAACTGCAGTGATTCACTTAACAATCGTGGTAAGAAAGGTCATAAAATGGGAAGGGAGAACTCACTCAATAACTGTCTCGTTTAGCAACATAGATTTTGAGCTCAAGAACAACCTGTATCCTGACTGGATTTTCTTTTTATCAGCTGTTGTTTCATCTCAAGCCACCAGATATTCCATCACTATAGAGTACAGCTGTGCATCTTAATGCTTCATCCTGTGTAACAGAGTTTGATCTTCTTACTTACCATTTACACAGAATCCCCATTTTTGATCTCTCCCTAAGTTATCAGTTGTGGCACACCATGGATGCTCTCGCCCCTCTGCTGTGCACCTGTCATAATTTTTACCATTATACTGGAAAGGGAAGACACAAAGCTCACCCTTTTCAGTCACTGGGAGGGAAAAAAAAGACAATAAAATGTTTAATGGGCAATACCTATGAAATATAAAGAGTAAAATATAAATATTTCTTAACCAAAAACATAGCACAGAAGTCGGTTGTCAGTGACACCCAGAATTAAGAAGGGCCAAGTTCCAAATAACAATTTATGTAACCGCTGTTAGCAGCCATCATTTTTCTATATAAAGTTTATTTTAGAACAAATTGAGATGGGCTCAAAGATCAACACTCTCGGCCACTTTCACCTGGAATGCTTCTGCCTGCCAGCTCTCCTTTCAAAACAACATCATATAAAGAGGAACAAGATGCAAGCCCAAAAACTTATCATCTTACAATAAAGTTCAAGGGGCATGCATTTATATATGCCGAAAGTTCAAGAGGCATGCATTTATATATGCATGAAGACACCGTGTATTATCCATCAATTCCTCCTTTTCACCTCTTATAATTAGACAGTCCAGAATGGTATATAAGTTAATATGTATGATCACTGGACAAAGTTCAATCTCAAAATCACTCAGTGAAAATTCTATGGGTGAATTCAGCCCGAGTAACCTTAAATGTTACCTTCCTTAAATTCTCAATGGGATTGTTCTTATTATAAATAAGTTAAGGAAATATGGTTAGTTTATCTTGAACTTAAAAGCTGATGAATTAAGATACTAAGCAAGCAACGGTGCAATTTTCAAAGTAAATTCCTTGCAAATCTCGTACCTGGAGGACATTTATCACCACCCTTATACTGCAAGAAAACAGCTTCATCTTGATGTCTGTAGTCCAATTTTATTTCTTTTTTGTTGCCAAATGAGATGGCATTGTTGCCAGAGATAAGACAAACTGCAGCGTCTTTGCATTTTCCTTGAGGTATATCTGCTGCTTCTGAACATACCCCAAGATGGTAGCTCCTACGCCCAGAAGGAACCTGTTTCGACAGCCAAAACTATACCATTAAAGAACTGCAAATGGAATCAGAGAAAATGCTAAATATGTTTAAAGGCTCAATATGGCCATGCCAACTTGTGAAGGGTCTCCCAATGAATCTTCCAGAGAGAAAGTTCACTTTCAACAGCAGGTTCAGATGGGTGCTTTGCTCGGTTTCCAAAATACTCCAGTGAATATGATGCTCATAAAATTTCCAAGAGTTGTTACCAGAATTTCATCTCACACTCATAGGAGGAAATAGTTCTAGGAATGCCATTTATTCATCTACTGATGATCAATGCATCTACATTTGCATGATTTTTAGGTCCATGTCTTACAGAAAAACAAACCTTTGTATGATGAGCATATTTTATTATAATATGTACATCTGATTTTCCTACAGAAACTCAAATTTGTGTCCACAGGGTTTCTTGACATATTTTGACCTGAACAATAATGACTAACCCAAAATGAACTCCAGGATGCTGTTGGATTCCATTCCCAACACCTTAACTACTACTCTCAACTGCTCATGTTTGGGAGAGAAAATATGAGAAATGCAGCTCAGTTCCCTTGAGAGACATTTTCATTGACAATATGATATACATAAAATTTGCCACTGTGCTGCAACCTGATTCCCCTCTTACTTTATCCCAGAATATGTGATTTAGGATGGTGCTAAAAGCATAACACTAAGCTCTGATATGTGGCTCTGCAACAAACTAATTCCACCTTTTTTCATGTCAGAACAGTATCAACGGCTCCCCTTGCTACCACAGCAATGCTTATAAGTGATTACCGTATAGGGCTTTCCTGCAAGGCTTGACAGGTTGAAAGCATAGTGTAACTGTTCATCCATGACAGAGCAGCCCAAAACATTCTCTTCATCAGGGCATACCACTGGAGTGCTCCATTCAAATATATATTCACAGCCGGACTTTTCTATCATTCTGGGCTTCCCCTGTTACCAACACAACAAATGCGGGAATAAAATGGTTAAGCTTGAGAATCAGATGTCTCAATAAGCAAGCTAAATGACTGAAAATAAAACACACACTGAAGTTAAATAAACCCATCTGCTTTTATTTATATTATTTTGGTTTTGCTTGCTGTGACTGAGGTTGATGGCAATGGAAATAATCAAGCTTCAAAAATTTCTACAACAACAAAAGAATAAGATCATGTCCCAACTTCTGTTGCTTCATGCTGACTTTCTGGAGAGAACTTCAGATCACATGCTTATATACAAATCTAAAACAATTTTAAAAATTAATCTGCCTGTACCAGAGAAGGGTTTGATATCAGGTTATGTACACAACTAGAATATTCCCTTTGAGCCTTCAAAATTCATTCTTCTCCACTTCTCTTTATTTAGTTAAAAAATGGAATAAATGTGCTTGATAACTGACAAAAGCAAAAATTAAATACATTTCCCCCCTCATCACCATAGACTCTATTGGCAAAATATCTATTTTACTAATCAGAAAGTTGAACTTTTGTGATGGGTAAAATTATTTAATTTGTTGTTAAGGAACCTTGCATATCTGTTAGCACATTTAGTATCCCTCTAATGTCATGCCTCGCTAAACATTCTACAAGGACATATCAGCATAATGCATCTCCAAATCAAAGATGAGGTCAACCAACTTTGAAATGTTTCGATCCAATGTGGAAATAGTGTTTTCAATCTTCTCCCAACACAAGCTATGACATCCATTTGATCTGAGTCCTTTGGTGGTAGATAATGATGCAGGAAGGACGGGATTTGTTTGGTTTTGTCTGGTGTGGTCAGCTATGGGTGGGTAATGGTTCTTCTCAGAGTCTTCTTGTAGCATGGGGGAATTTGAGAGGGAAGGATATATACTAACCTCTCCAAGTAGATACAAGTGATTTGTTGATTTAATAGAGGCTTCCAATGAAGCAAGAGAGACTCTCCCTTCTATCTGTACCCATCTTAACCCTCCCTTATCTATGTGCCTAACCTATACCATGGATCTGGGACATAGGTGATGCACAAGAAAGTTATGGGCTTCCTGGTAAAGCAGGACAAGAAAGCCCCCCCACCCCACCCAAAAAAACCCCAATTACTCCACAGATCAGTTTAAAAAAACCCAATCATCTGCCAAAACTCTCCATTTTGTAGGGTTCCAATCTCACTCCACCAGGAAAGCAATTGAAGAATGTCTTCTCTGCCACTAGAAAACCCACCAATTATTGCACATTAACTTTCCTGGCAGCAGACAGCATCATTCACCCATCTTATTAGTAAAGCAGAGTAGGAATTGGCTATGCAAACAGAGCATAGCTCTTTTGTCTCATGTTTTCTGCCAATTCACAAACTGGACATGGTTGAGCCAGCTGTTTGGTTGTGCCCTATGCCTGGAAGCGATTTTTTTTTCAACCTTTTCTTAATTTGTAAATACTTCTAAGTTTTTGTCAATGAGCAAAATAAAATTATGATTACCGGATTTGTTCCTCTGTTGCAGTGAAATACAATAAGGGAAGAATAGTTGAAATTTTTATCTTCCGGACAAGGAGTAGTACTGTTGAAGGCAATATTAACTTCATTTGTTGCACTGTTGAGATGAGGAGGTGCTGTGATTCGACCAATATCCTAATTAAATATAATACAACTATGATTGACCACAAAATGTAAGTGAAGCTTCAGCATCAACTGGGAAATCTATATACAAGTTTTAACAACATGTGTTACAGTGAGGGACAGAATGAAGGAATGAGTTAGAAGGAATCCATCCATTTTTATGGTGAATGTATTTCTGATATGATGAGAGATATGATTTCAATTACATTTGGTTCTGATGTACTCTTTACACTAGTACTGCTAAAAACGTAGGCAAGATCAATATAATCCACTATTTGAAATTGCTATACATTTAGCACAAAATGTCCCAAGAATCAACTATATTTTAAGTACTCTCAAAGTAGTGGTTTGAGTTGTTCTGCTTTCAAAATCGTATTAGTTTTAAAGAAGTCAGCTGCCTAAAGCAGTCAAAATATTTCTTCCTATTTGTATAGAAGACTGAAAAAAGTTGGACTACTTTAATGAATAAGCATAACTTTTAGGTTGCCCCAAGGTTGCAGATCTTCTCAATTTTTAAAAAGATTTGCCATGATATGTGAACACATGTTGCTCAAAATTCAAAAACCCTTTGAAAACAATTGAAATGTTTCCTGAAATTTGGGGCATGATTTTTTAGCAGTGGAACAAATAACATTTTTCTGTCCTCTTTTCAATATTTTATACTATGTCAAATGCTGAAATTGCTTTTCCAAATAATTGTTTGAAGAATGTGAAGTCACCAAAGAATTGGGCTCTTAAATAACACATTACTCTACTAAACCAGCTTATTAGGTATGGTATATTAAGTATTCATTCTAATATCCTGTTGTGAAAAAGAAGACAATTTGATACATGCTGATATTACTTACTACAGGAGAGCCACTAAGCGGAATCATGCAGACAGCTACTCCAGGTGGACAACTGACATCCTTGATAGAATTTAATGGTTGGCAAATATTTATGTAGAAATCTGGATTCTGATCAGTAAAGTCATCAAATATCTCATAAGCACTTGTCCAATGGATTAAAGGGGAAAGGTCAATCACTCTGCTGCCATTGGTAACTGAACAGTCTACCTGTGGGTGGGAGAGAAAAGATTCACATATTAGTAGAAACAACCATTATGAGCTGTGTAATAGATAACCATTACGAGCTGTGCAATACATAACATATTAGAAAAAAGGACATAAACATTTCATTTATAAAAATTGGGGGAGGGGGTTATTACAGTAGAATTTTTTTAAAAAAAGAAAGAGTTGTCTTGTTTTATTACTGCTATTATCAAGGAACTATAAAGGAGAAAATATCACCAATACTGACAGGCAGGCTACTATATATAAACAGATAGCAAACCCTGCTCCTTTCCAGCACAGATGTCGCCTAACCAAATATGGAAATATCGGCACAAAACAATAGAGAGCCAACTTGTAAATGTAACTGCTAAGAAAATTAGAAATCATTTCTTTGCATTTCTTAAACCTTCTTAAATTTCTTACACTTTTAGATTTCCCCTTGATTTTTTTTCTTTTATTATTGTATTAGCTTTTATCTTTTTACAAACTTTTAATGAAATTATTAAAAGAGAGAAAGAAATCCAGAATGTTTTGACTGTTAATGTTTATAGATGAATCTGCATTGAGTGAATAAGAGAAAAATGGATGTATGTCACAACTTAATTTCAGCAGCTTTCAGCATGGCATAGCAATAACACTTAGACTTATATGCCACTGCATCATGCTTTATAGCACTCTTTGAGCAGTTTACAATGCTAACATATTGCCCCCAACAATTTGGGACCTCACTTTACCAATCTTAGAAGGACACAAGGCTGAGTCAACCTTGAGCCAGTCGGGATTCAATTCCTGGCTGTGGGCAGAGTTAGCCTGAAATGCTGCATTCTAACCACTGGGCAACCATGGCATTACCATGGCTATTTTCCTTGTTTCCTCCCATTCCCTTATTTCAGCCATTTAGGTTCCAACATGGCATATAAAATCAGCTCACCTGCCCTTCATCTCCTTCCTCCCTCTCCCTTCAATCTGTTGCTTATATCCCAGCATATCTCATATCTCTAGACTCCCCATTCTTCCCAACACCTTTCCTTCCTCTCTTCAGCCATCACTGTCCTTGATTTTTTTTTTTAAACTTCCCATCTGCCCAGAATAAATAGCCCAACTGTGGAACCAAACAATACCCATATGTGAGTATTTGGTTTGGACATGGAATACACCAAACCAGCAGTTTTATGCCTGGAATGTTCTGCGCATACTAATTACAGCAGAGACACTAAATGCAGACATGGTGCTATTCAGAGACTTAGTTCTGAGGTTCTGTGCTTTCTTCTTCAGCCTCGTAAATGAATTTGTTCTATCTCCTCCTCCTCCAATTACTCTGGCTAAGATGAAATTTAACTGTCTTTCAAAATCACAATGGCTTGCTTCAGTTGTTAATCATTAGTTGTATTACGTCTGCATTGTACTAGAGTTGAATGCCTTTTGACAGAAATTTCAAGTGATCTTAATTAATAAACACTATATTGCCTCTATTATGCTTAATAAGAACAGCTTATTATACTTCAATAACTGCCCTGCAAAACAGCACAAATGAGTGTAATAAATCTGTATTGTCTATTATGTTGCAACTTTCTCCCCCAAAACTAGAGGATTTAAACTTTTTAAAAATCTTAAACACCACCAGGTCATTTTAGATAAAATTAAGTTGATAAAACAGTCAATTTGCTTACCACTCTTTCTTCTTCACAGGCTAAAACAGTATGCCAAGAGAAAAAATAAGTGCATGTTTTCTCATCAAATGAAATGAGAACTGGCTGACTGCCAGGCCCAGCATCCAACCTGCACACAAAGGTGAAATAGCTCATGTACTTCAGAGCCGGATCAGCAGGACAGGACTCGCCATCTTTGTAGACAAGTTTCAAAACCCCATCTTCATAGGTTAATGCTTTGTTTAGTTGTCCAGCATTAATTGATGGCTGATGGCTACCTGTGATGCAAACTCCTATTAAGAGAATTAATAGAGCAATGCTAGTGAGGTTTTTTTCTTTTTCCTTTTTTTTTAAACAAAAGAAATATTAAGTTCAACACGATTAGTTGGGAAAATGCTACTTTATTAATACATCAAGAAAAAGATATGCTTTTATGATTTTGGTTAAAAAATACTATTTATCTATTCTCCAGCACTGGGATCAAGTTGCTTAATGGTTCATTGCATAATCCTAATACTGTTCTGTTCTTTCATACTTATTTCTTCAATATAAAGTGGGCAATTAAGGCTTATAATGCCCAGCAGGAGGCTATGTAGGTTACTTAACATCAGATAGATGGGATAGTGTCTTCACCAGATCCACTCTACAACATGATATGCAGTGAACATGCACCTTTTTCCTCCACCAGTCTTGTATCTCATACTGTAAACAATATAGTGAGTGGCTGTTTAAGTATGGCATAATAGTGCATGCTTGTAAAATATAGCGTACATATGATCCAATAATCTTTAAGTTACAGGTAGCTCACAATTAGTGCAAGTTTGAATAGTGCAAAATTTGATTTAGCGTTAATTTATAAACTGATACCAGGTCTCATTTAATGTAAGTCAGAATTCAATTAATGCAAGGCTGCATATATGCAGTTGAGGCTAGTGAATGCACAGCCACAATTGGGGTTTTAGAAGCTAATTGTCTTTTGTGCAAAATGGAGAAAAGGAAGGTTTGGTTTGAAGAAAATATATACACATTACATTAAATTTTAAAATTGCCTATTTCCATTGAGCTGAAACCAATTACCCTATTTCCCATAGAAAAATCTCTTTGAATAGTGTGAATTCAAATAATGTGACCATTTTGTGGGATTCATTAATGCACTATTCGAGATCTAGCTGTACAGATTGTATGAATGCCTGATAAACTGGATATACTGGGAAGGAAGCAAAAACTTACCTCAGGAGAAGAGCACGCATCGTTATCCAGATACAGTCCTACATTTTTATTGAAATGTACTACTGTTACATCACATATCGATGGTAACATAGGTTTAAGGGGAAAAAAGTATCACAACAATCTCTTTCTATCCCATGAAGCTGGTTTTAATATCAGCATCTCAAGTCAAAACTTACCAGTATCTCCACCACATGAAGTTTTAGGTTCATCACACACACTCAACTGGAGCATTCTCTGGTTCACAAAATCAAAGAGAGTGTAGCCAGCCTGTCTCTTTAAAGGGTTAAGGTCAAAGAGATGACCTGAAAGAAAACAGAAAAGGGGAAAAAACAGAATGTTACTATGGAAAATACTTTTTTATTAAAACAATCAAGATGCTGAATAAGCTGACTCCAGTAGAAGGACATCAAAAATTCAAAACCAGTATTAAAGTCATTCATTCAGGACTTTTGACCTATTATTTATAAAAATAATAAAGGTGGTATATAAATAAATACCCACAGAATTTTAACATGAACTATAAATGTAAGTGCATATGGTGTGATGGCTTTCATCTCAGAATAAGCATAAGGTCCATAGAATGAGACCCAAAGCCTTCCTTGATACTGTGGTCAAACAATAGATACAAATTTCATATAATAGTGGTATGGCTTTTATTCTGTACCAGTATAATATGGTAGAGAATAATATGGTACAGAATACAGATATAAGAGGTCATGATGACAGGACTGAAATTTCCATCACAAAGCAATCCAGTTTTAAAGCATGACGTCACATGACTTCATCACTTGATGACAGCAATCCCAGAAGTCCCCACTCCTGTGGTTAAACAAGGATCAGTGGAAAGAGGCAGGAAACAAGGCAAGCAAGTCAAGAGCTATGATGGGGCAGGTGATACGTATGCAGATTAGGTGGGCATCATGGATGGGTACGAAGGAGTATAAGCAAGCACTATGGGGTATTAAGTTGGCAGGTGTTGGAAAAAAGGGCAAGAGTGGGAACAACTTGGTATAGTGACTTGCAACCTCCTGCCAGCTTCCCCATTCTCTCTGCTTTGTGGGAAAATTACAAATGGTGAGCACATAGCCACAGGATGCTGCAAATGCTGCAATTGTGAATGACTGTATTGCTCTTTTCTTGTCATGCCATTGTTAGAGTCAGACTCTGAGGGAGAGGAGGAACAGCCAACAGGGAGTGGAGATGTGGCTCTGGAGGTTGTGGAGAAGGCTCAGGAGGGGCAGAGGCCAGCTGGGCAGTCAGAGGAAGAACCAGGCCCATCCCCTCTTCATCCTAGGACACGCAGGGAGGAATGGAGAAGGCAACAACTTGGCTTACGAGAGAGGAAGCGGCCATGATCCCCCTCATTGGTTGCAGCTGGGGAGAATAGTATATAAAAGAGATGGTTAAAACACAGCGTTGCCAGAAGCAAAGTGTACGTTATTTTGGGCTGGCGTCCTTCCAACAGACTGTGCCTTGTTATCTCCTTGAAGTTGGTAATTACTTATCCCGGACCGTTGTGGAAATTCATTCATTGTAGTTTGTTTTAGTTTTTTATTTCACCTCTGTCTGCTCATTAAGTTCGGACTGTATTGCTTTCTTTTGAAGACTATTTTTGAATATGTTTTATCTCCAACTGAGAATTATTGAACAGTGGGGCCAAGTTGGAGGCATTAAAGGACATTTATTTACGTTTTGGATTTTGTTACGTTTGTGTTACACTCCGGGCCATCACATTTCTTCTATGCAAGCTTCCTTTGAAATTATTATGGTGTACATATTTTCCTGCAATCTGATACAATAGCAAATATTTCCAAGGTTTTTTTAAAAAAAGTAAGAAAGAGAGAGATATCAATCAACATTTAAATGTGTAATTGCTGCAACTCCAATCCCTTTGCTTGGCTCTCAGACAGCAATAGCTGTAATGCAGTGCAAGTAGCTTCAAGGAAGCACTTTAATTTATAAAGCACACATCTGAAGATTTTGCACAACTGTAATCAGTTCATTACTTGAAGAAAAAAATGAGTACCATTACCATAAAAGGAATTCTTATTTATGAGGAACATTCCTCTCAATCAAGTTAAAAGGAAAAGGTTTTAATATATAAAAATAATGACGGCAGTAATCCACTTCATTAAAAGAGAATATTGATTAATATGTGTATTGTTGTCATAAATCAGTCAAACAATAGTTCTAAATATTCTCAACTAAAAACTACACAGCAAAATATATAGGGAAAGGAAAGCAGCATTTACCAAATACGAAGAGAAAGTACATAGGCATGGAGGCCAAAGGGCAACTTCCTTGCTGGTAAAAATGAGGACTATGAAGATTATGCTAACAGAATTAAAGGATAAAAAAAGCCTAATTTTTCTAGATGGGAAGGTAACCGAGTCTAGTTCTATGAAAAAGCACTTGCTTCCTTTTGGATTTCTTAACTTTTTGTCTATCTTTGTCAATGAAGGTTGTCAGAGCTTTCTATGGGCCACAATGAACTTCTCCCAAATTTATTAATGCAACCAACATGCAATATGCCAAAGAATAAACAAATCGCTTTGTTAGATTCAGTAACTAGTTGTTCTCTCTTTGGCTGCAACAACTACAACCAAACACTTTTGGTATTTAGCCATCAGGATTTTGTGTTACTATATGGGAATTATGGCCCATTCCTTCAGGGCAAACTGCTTCAGTTCAGTTAACATTTGAAAAAACACTGAGGATTTTCTAGCATGAATTGCTTGTTCCATACCCTGAGACATTTCCATGATATTAGATATCAACTCTAGTCCTCTTTTCTACTTACTTGTTACATTTAGTCAACCCACATTTAGAGAAAAATATTACCTGTACGAGGGTTAGACACAGTGCAATTATTGTGCATATTGCTTTTCAGAGGACATGCAGCAGCTGTATACCACATAAAATTATATTCACAATCCATATGGGCTGTTACCAATTCTGGATTGGAATTCTGGCAGATAAAAAAAAGGAAAATATGAGTACATGCAAAGCTGATACACAATGGTTTTCTCAATATTCAAAAAACAACTTTTCTACTTAGAAAAATAATGAAAACATGGCAAGCTGGGATCAGTTCATCTTTTTTCAGTGGTCACATAAAAAATGTGACTAGTATTGATTAACTGGATGCTAATGAATTTACATTTTAAATAAGTATGGAGATGATCTCCACACACTTTGAAACATTATTCCATCAGTATAACCAATGGTCAGGAATTTTGGAAGCACTGGTCTAAATTTCTGGAAGATACCAGTTTGCTTATCATTACTTATAAGAGTTTTATGAAGCAGAAAACTTTAATTTGATTTTTTTTTCCTACAGTCAATACTGGTTATCTGCTATCTTGCTATCATACCCAAATAGCTATAGCTAAATAACTGACTGCTTCCTCCTAAGAAATGAAAAGATGAATTTTATTCCATGTAGAAGCAAATTTATGAAAATGAGATCCAAATAAGAATTAGGATCCTAATTATATGACCATTATTTTCATAGGAGCCTATGAAGTGTTTTCATTAAGCCCTGAACAAATGAAACATACTTACATCTTTCTTTTCATCACATTTGAAATGGATGACTGCAGATTTGTTCCGTATATGGTCTTCACACTTCTCGCCATTTATATATTTAAGAACAAAAATACCATTTTCCCATCTCAGCCCCTCAGCCACTTCACCTAAGCTTATATACTTAGAACCATCCATTAGGCAGGCTGCTGCATCTGGGGGACAAAAATCTAAATATGGAAACAAACGAACAAAAAGCCCAGTAAAAAAACAAAAATATTTTTTTTTTAGTATGGATATATATACACACAGAAAGAGTACATTAAAGAAATAGCATTAAAAAAAAAAACATTTTCTGGATCTGGCAAAAAATAAAGCTTACTTCAAGATGAGACAGTCCTTATTATAGATAAGATGTAATATAGATGAAATCATTGCTCAGCAACTGTTTGTAGTCACGGAGAACCCTTCAAAATCTACTTACTACCTGGTTCCATTGCAGCGTCCTGGTGGTCATTTGCCCTTACAACCAACTGCAGGGCCACTGCAACATTCCCCACCCACCCAGCTGTCTATCTCCCTGGCTTGCACAATTCTGATCTGACACATCACACCTGAATGGTAAGCAGTCGAGTGGCCAATAAATTTAAACAAAGGAAGGTCTTTTCCAGAATCTTCATGGCTACTATGCCAAATGCTAGTCTGTGATGTATTTCTTGACTGCTTGTTCCTTTACTGTTGATGGCTGAACCTAAAAGGCAGAAGCTATCAGTATCTTTATTGCTAATTTTAAAGCTGGTCATTCTACCTGTTAGCATTTATTGTTCTATCTTTATGTTTAATTTGATCACTTTTTTCTCTTTGCTTTTTAACGTTTATTACTAGACCTTACAAATCCTTTGCATTTTCATTTATCAGGGTAATGTCATCAGCATAGTGCAAGCTAGTGATGTTTCTTTGTCCAATTTTAAAACCATGTTCTTTTTCCGTTCCAACTTCCCTTAATAAAGACTCAGCATACAGGTAATCCTCGAGTTACACCAGTAATTTGGACCAGAATTTAGATCACTAAGTGGTGCAGTCATAAAATGCAATGTCACATGACTACATCAAATAGCAACAACAATCCTGCTACGCCCTTCCACCCCTCCATTGACATCACGGTCCTCAAATGGGGCCGCCGAGCCCCCCACCGCCGCCGGCCGGGGGGATTCCCCAAAATCGAATTCGTTTTAATCAAATATCAGCGCTCTTAGCCTAGGACCTACCATATCCAAGCCATTCTAGGCTTGGTCTCTCCCAGTCCTAAGCCTGAATTTTTCCAAGGTAAAGGAATGTCTCCCCTTCAACTATCCCCCTTTCTCCCATTTTTGCCCTTCTGGCTTCCCTGCACTCTGCCTTGTGGTGCGGCGAAGAGCCCCAGAGCCACTCGACTCAGGGGCTTCTTGGGGTGTCACAGCTCTGGGAGCATCAGCTGCCCCAGCAACCTGGCACAAAGCTGTAGCCTTCCCAGAAAGCTGCAGCCATCCCATTCCAATCCCAGCTGTCGCTGACCCAATAAGCCCTAGCTTGACCCAATAGCGTGGCACCAAGCTCTTACAATCTGCTGCCCATTGTTTCATTGTCCAGATTTGTATAACTGATAATGAAATTTTACTCATTTACACAGATGGGAATATTTCCTATTTACCAACAGATATATGGCAAATCAGGCATAAAAGGCTAGATTTAACTTGAGCAAAATCACTCACCACAAAGAAACTGAACTATTTTGTTCAGAATCTGGTGGCACATTCAAATTTTTTCCCCAAAACCACCTGTAAAACTTCTGAGTAAATAGCATACCCTTCCCCCAATTCTTACCAGCTCCCAGATGAGGTACCAATGATCTACAAACATTGATATAGTATTTCTGTGAAGAGCTAATCTTTGAAATAGCCTCCCAGTTTTTCTTTTGTTGGATCAGAGGAGAGAGATCATAGGAATTGCCAGAGCTATCTCTACAAAACAAGGAAAAAAACATTTAATGATAAATGAACAGAGTAAATATATTCAAGATGTAGACAACTTCTATTACAAAAATCCAAGTCAAATATTCAAAACAATTGTATTTACATAAATTTTGAGTGTATGCACAATTCTTTTGAATTCCTCTCTAATCACATAAAGCAATTCTAATGAACTGCTGACATCCAATGTTCTCCATCATCCAAACTGCACACTGGAGCTACTAGGGCTAAAATAGACTGTGATCCCAAGCCCAAGTATTGTCCCCAGTTTCTTGGCAGGCATAGCTGCCTGCAGAGGAACATTGGGAAATTTTATAATATTAATCTTAACCTACAACCCTGACAGGCATATCAAAATATTGCAAGAAAATACTTAAACGTACACTAGCATTTGTCTCTATTTTTCAATATTACTACTTTAATTAATTCCTCTTTTCTTTAAATTCAACCACACAATTTTACCTCGACAGCATTGAAATGCTGCTCATGTACAAATAAGGCTACAGTTACAGATGAGGAAAACTTCAGAAGAATGTCACAGCAAATCTTATACCTGGTATGGATTAAGCAATAGATTGATGGAACAGAAAATCCTAAATATACCATGGGGAAAGACAACTTACTTATAGGAGCATTCAACAGATTTGGCAGGTGGGCAGGCAAAAGGAGTGTGCCATTCAAACATATAGGTGCAATCCTCAGTTTCCTTCAGAAATACTGGCTATGGAAATAGATTAAAAAAACACCCTGTTGCAAGTTCCAGATCTAGACCACATCAGCACCAGATCTAAAAATATTAAATCATGGATGGACATTTGGAAATGCATCCTCAAACTCTTTTGCACAAGAGACTAATTCCAAGACTGAAATTCATTGGGGTGGAAGAAAGGAAGCAAAGCCAGAATCATGGGTTGGACTCTTCCCACTGAAAACATCTTAGCAATCTATAATCAAATGAACCAATCCTTTGACAGAGCCTCTTCCTTTAAACCAGTGGTGTCTAAGGTTTCAACTTGCCTGGGTGGTATTGAGTGAAGATGAATTAAATTGGGTTACGTATAAATATATAGTTAATATATATCAACACACATCAGGTTAAAAGTTTATGATCTTGTGGGGCTGCATTGCTAGCTGTTCAGGGCCATATGTGGCTTGAGGGCTGTAGGTTGGAGGTGGCTGCTTTAAGCTATTGCAATTTCATCATTTTTTTAAAATTTCCATGCCATTTATTAGGCTTCTTCAATAAAAGAATTGGAACATATATAAATAAGTGACAGCCACTGCAGCACAAAATTAATGAAAAAGAAATGAGAGTCACATGGCAAGAACATATATATTTTATGTTCTTCAAGCAGGGTAATTCTTTAAGACAAGCACTGCACAGGACAAAGCAATGGATAGGGTTAGGGTTAGGCCTGGACAAAAGCTCCATATGATTTTCTTTAAACTTAATTAAAATTAAATTAAACTACATATATTTATTATTTTGCCCTTCTGATACAATGCAAAAAAATAAAAAAAGGGATTGCCCTTGATCATTAGCAACTTCATTTGCATTTGGGGACTCAGTTTATATCTTTGTCCTTAATAAACATGTTATCTAACAAGCAGCCATAGGGATTATGCAACTCTAATCTCTCACTGCATTTAATTTTTGAATAGTTGATCTATACAGAGCTTCTTTCTCTTTCCAAGTTAGACAACTGCCAAGCCACATTTAATTATTTTGGAACAAACTAAAAACCCAACTCTCCTTACCTGCAAATTAGGATTAGGATCACAGTAGAAAAAGATGGCTGTTGATCTGTTATACACCTTGTGACATATCTCCCCACCAGTGTAGTTTATCTTAAGTAATCCATTTTCATATGTCAGTCTTTCAGTCTGCAAACCTAGTTACAAAAATATATATAACAAAATATTAAGAGAAACTTATTGAAAATTTAAAGTTTCTAAGCATATGTGTGTGGAGAGAATGAGCTATCCTTAGCTGGAAGAAGATTCTTAGACTTGTATCAAAAAACTAACATAGATATGTTTCTGGGAGAAGGGAATGGAAGTTTTAACAATCCAGTTTTAATCACCAGAATACTTTACCCTACCAAAACTTCCAATGCTAGTCTTTACATTAAGTTAAGCAATCACACAAACTAATTCCTGCATATCATTTGTCCAAGATAAGCCAAAAACATATATGTTCATTACAGACATAGACAATACATAAACATAAGGAGTTCTCTAGGGCCTTTGTCTTTCTTCTTTTCCAAAAGTCCCCTCTATCAGTTCGCCACTACTCTGTAATCTGGAGGCACACAGTCTTTGCTTTGGACCACAACTCCCACAATTCATAACAACTGGCCATTATCACTGTAGCTTTTGGGATTCACAAACTACATTCATTTGTGGAAACTCTTAGTCTGGCTCTTCCGTTGAGACTTGTCTGGCTTGGCTGATCCTTCTGGTATACTTTTTGGTAGTTTACTTCCAGCATAGCTCTCAACCTTAACAGAACACACAAGCCGCATCTCCACAACAAGGGGGCAACCATATGGAGAGAGTTTTGTTTATTCCACTTCTATAGCTATCCATATCTGAATGATTTTTTTTTTTGGGGGGGGTTTACAATGTGGATGGAATCCCATTGCCTGTTCTGCTGGAGAGTGTCCAGGCATCCTGCCTGTGCTCTAATTACCTTTACTTTATCACATAAAAAGAGGACAGAAATCACTTAAGAGGTAAAGATAAAAGCATATACCTAAGATACATAAACTGACAAGTATATGCATTTATATACTGTATATATAGATTTGCATATTTATAAAAATGCACAGAAATTAAGAATCACACAGTGCTTTCAGATGAATTTAAAATTCTGTGAAGGTAGGGGGGGAAAAGGACATTAACAATCAGCAGCAAAGTGTTTCATCTTAGTTGGCCTATTATAATCACATGGAGTTATTAGCATATCCAGAGGACTGCTGGCTGTGGAAGCAGAACTATGCAGCCACTACAAATCAATCTCAAGTTAGCTAGAGTAATATCAAATGTGGGGATTCAAGAAAAGTTCCATGAAGACATTTGCTTGGATAACAAATCAAGGCAACAATCTGAGAATGACCTTACCTGCTATTATTTTAGCATGTGGCTCTTGTTTTTTAATTTGACACGATGACACAACATCTTCACTGTTGCTAGGTTGTTTGCAAAGCCCTGTTGTTAATTTATCACAAATTCTAAAGTAGTAGTCATATTCTTCGGTGCTGACTTTAATATCATTCCCACGAAGTGGTGACAAGTTATATATATAACTATATCTTGGATCTTTCACTTGACAGTTCTCACCTTAAAAAAAAAACCAAAACCACAAGGGAAAAATTATGATCTAATGCTGTAGAAAGACATAGTTATTTATTTAAGGCAATCACTTTCTTTCAGAAAGTTCCTTTAAACAGAAAATCCAGTGTACAAATTTTTGTAAAGCAAATTGACTATAATTAAAACTACTTTCACAGTAATAGATTATCCAATGCAAGTATCAAAAGCAAAATCTGTTCTGTGTCAAGAAATATGGAACTCTGGTGGTACAGTGGTTTGAATGCAGTATTGCAGGCTGCCTCTGCCCACAGTCTGGAGTTCAATCCTGATGAGCTTAAGGTTGACTCAGCCCTCCATTCTTCCAAGATTGGTAGAATGAGGATGTAGATTCTTGGGGGCAATATGCTGACTATTGTAAATCACTCAGAGAGATAGATTTAATTGCTACTCCTATATAGCTGAACCATTCTAGGTATGATGTAAGTTGTCTGAATTAAATTTGGAACAGCTTGATTGTTCCAGGTTTTGACCACCAAAACATTGAACAGGAAGGCCTTATGGGGCAAGTGGTGCATGGCTGGTGCATCATGCCCCACTTTCTCCACTTCACATTTGCATGCATGTGCACCATCAACTTCCTTTCCATTACCTTTCCTTAATGACTACTCTTGTTTTTTTCATCATCTTCTCACTTTGAAAACTATATGGCCAAAGCATATCGCTAAAAAGCAAACTAAAGAATATATAAGATGTTACAAATGGCTCCACACTTCTAAAGAGAATCAAATATTAAATATTTTATGTATTTCATTTTTCTTCACAAATCCTCCCTTTTTCCTATATATTTTATATAACTAAAAATATGAAAATGTTACATCTCTAGCAGTACAGACAATTGTTTAGTTACACAATACTTCTGCTCCAGGAACACCTGCATCACTTGTTTTCTGAACATATTACATGCATCACACCCAGATACAAAAAGTGAGGCCATCTCTTCTGGGCCAAAACCCATCTACTGGCCTATAACAAATACTGAAGGCTCCAATTCCAAAAAGTAAAAGGTAGAATTAGGTCAATAACAATTTTTTATTTGGTACATTAAATTAAAAAATAGTTAATATCAGCAGCTGTAACTTGCTAATAATTTTTGATGTGGGATGTATATGCATAATCATATTGTTCCCTATATGAAATAGTTGAAAGTTAAGAATTCTGCCATGTACCCAAATTAAAAAAGAACTTACAGGGTATTTAAGTTCAAGATAATACTAGTCTTTCTTCTTACATATTAAATATAAACTGATTCATGAGTTTTAAATATATAGGTTGAAGAACAAAACTCTTTTACCTTCTGCTCTGTGCACAGGGCAAGCTGCTAGAGTTCTCCAGAGAAACACAAACTCACAGTCCTTTTCATATTGAAACACTGGTGATCCCTAAATATAAAGATGAAAAGTTTGACAGGTTTCATGCATGAATGAATGAACTTCTGATTCCCTTACATGCTACTGAATCACCATTCTCTGGATTCACAGGCAATTATTCCATTCAAATTTCATTTGTCAAAAAACCCCAAAACCTGGGAACCTGAGAATTTTATTTCTGACCTATCATTCCACAACCCAACTAATCAATATTGGTACACAACAGACATGATTGATATTGTGGGACAACGTATTTATCTGTATCCTCATTTTAAATACCTTTGCAGCAGAATCACAGTAACGATTGTGGGGGAAGATGACATGATTCTCAAGTTGCAGACATTTCATCATATACTGGCTATATTTGTAACCTATGGAAGCAGCCTTTGTTCTCATCATACACTGACTTCTTTAGAGAAGTGGCCGAGTGTATTTATCTATCAAATTTGGAGACTGCACATCTTACTCACTTACAGTATGAGGGAGGGAGGGAGGGAGGGAGGGAGGAAGGCTAAGACTCTGAACTGTGCATCAAACTTAACTTAAAGCCTTTTAAGCCTAAATAAATAAAACCTGTATTGCCACATCTCCCGAGGCTTTCTCTGAAGTGGAAAAATGGAAACGAATGTTCGAACTGAGCAATATATGCTGCTCAATATGAAACAGTCATTTTTAAATAATGAGAAAGACAGAGTCTTTTATTTTATTTTACTTTAAATTTAGTAATCTATTTTAGCAACAGTGATAGGATATATTGTACACCTTTAGAAGCAGAAGAAAGTTTGTGAAGCTATTCCACGCAAATCAACTACAATCATATGACACAGGTACAATATATTATTACTTTTGGAGTCCCTGATTCTCTTCAGAAGAGGGTGAGGGAAGGGTGTTAAAGACTGCTCTAAGGGAGCCTGGACAGTATCCCAAGGAGCCATCCAGGGAAGGGATAATGTGTAGCTGTACACCCAAGTTTCGTCCAACCAAAGCCTTTGAGGTTAGAAAAAATGAAAAGTCTTGGAAAAATGCACCTATATTTTTAAAGGAACAGAATTCCTAAGTTTCATGACACATTAAAGAATGCTGCAACAATACAGACAAGTCGGAAAAGATATGAATGACAGATATAATTCCAGCCTGCAAGGTTTCAAAAAGCAGTCATGTTATAGCATCTAGATATTGAAATACTAGACTTTGCATATACAGTACGCAGTATTTTTCAAACCTGGTAACTGTGAGAGGTATCTTGGAGACTTAGTGGACAGCCAATTAAATATGACTCAACAGTGTGCAGCAGGAGCCAAAAAAGCCAATGCAATCTGAGGTTGCATTAACAGAGGAATACAATCAAGATCAAGGGAGGTACTAATACCACTCTATAAACCCTTAGTAAGACCACAGCTAAAGTACTGCATTCAGTTTTGGTCACCACACTGTAAAAATGATGTTGAAACTCTAGAAAGAGTGCAGAGAAGAGCAATCAAGATGATTAGGGGACTGGAGACTAAAACATACGATGAACAGTTGCAGGAACTGGGCATGGCTGGTCTAGTGAAGAAAAGGACCAGGGAAGACATGATAGCAGTCTTCCAATATTTGAGGGGCTGCCACAGAGAAGAAGGGATCAAGCTATTTTCCAAAGCACCTGAAGGCCAGACAAGGAATAATGGATGGAAACTGAACAAGGAGAGATTCAACTTGGAAATAAGGAGAAATTTTCTGACAGAGCAATCAACCCATGGAACAGAAGTTGTCTTCGGAAGCTTCATCACTGGAAGCTTTCAAGAAGAGACTGGACTGCCATCTGTCAGAAATGGTGTAGGATCTCCTGCTTGGGCAGGGGGTTGGACTAGATGATCTACAAGGTCCCTTCCTACTCTTAATCTGTAAGTAAGTAAGTAAGATGTATGACTTCAACTCAGTAGGTTGGCTATGGAATTCTGGGATTCCACACACCTTAAAGTTGCCAAGTTTGAAAAAAAACCCTGCTACACATGAACTTACCATAGCTTGATCACACTGGAAAATTATCCGTGTTGAGTACTGTTGTTTATCTTTGCATTTGTCTCCACTTAAATACACAATACTAAGGGATCCATCGGTGGCAGCCTGAGGACTTATTTGAATGACACCAAGATTCTGGCTTTTATCAGCATATTTCACACAAGCTCCTATTATGCCAGCTGCAGCCAAAAGACACATTTCAAAATAGAAGTTTATGTTTTCCAAAAAGGGTTGCATTAATTCTTTTTAAGACGGGCTCAGAGGTAATTTAACATTCTTTTCTCCTTTTTTTTAAGTTAATCATATCTGGACTGAAGATGTACTAATTAAATATACTCAATATGACTTTGTTGATACACAAGGGTTTTTCTTTACTTCCCTTATTTTTACAGTTGGCTTTCCGTACAAAATAAAATAAAATTGGTTTAAAACTATTATTTCTATCTTTACATTACCCAAGCATCAAACTGATAATTGCTATTCTCCCCTATTATAACATACATTCTAACATTACAATTCAATCTGACAAAGATAGAAGAATAAAAGCCAACTTAAAAAGCTTTTAGAAACAGTTCAATCGGTTCTTTGAATCAGGAGTAGTCAACCTTTTTATACCTACCGCCCACTTTTGTATCTCTCTTAGTAGTAAAGTTTTTTCTAACCGCCCACCAGTTCCACAGTAATGGTGATTTATAAAGTAGGGGACAAAACCCCTACTGCCCACCATGAAAGCTGGAACGCCCACTAGTGGGCGGTAGGGACCAGGTTGACTACCACTGCTTTAAATCATTTGAAGATTCTGAAACAAACTATTGCCAGGTTTACACAAGAGAGGTGCCTAACTGTTTGTTTAGCTTTGATTAATATGATCGGCAAATGAAGTCACCACAATGCTTGGGAAAGATGAAAAAGAAGAAAAAAAGAGAACGACCAGCAGCACGGTGAATAGATTCAGTTAAAATAATGATGAGTGCACCATCGGAAGACATGAAAGACCACGTTACGGACAGATCATCATGGAGAAAATGTATCTATGTATCGTAGGAATCGACAGTGACTAGATTGTACATAATTAATCAATCAATTCAATAAAGTGTAACAAAATTACAACTGGGGGGAAGCTTGCAGCTCATGAGTAACAGAATACAGATTCCTGATTCAATCTATTGCCTGAACCTTATCACTGTAATCTGTTCAATTATGTCTGCTCATTTGAATTCTAAGCTCAAACCTACATCATCAGTTAACCTACAATACTTACCTGGACATCCAGGTATATAGGGAAGTGGCCTGCAAACATTGAGATAGAAAGTTCTTTTTTTGGCATCTGTTGTCGTATCCAGGGCAATCCAGGGTTCACGATCTCTGCTCAAGTCACTCAGATCATATTCATTGCCATCAGAATCTGAAAACACAAGCAGGAACTGGAAATGCTTGATTAAATCAAATCCTCCTTATCCAAGTCAGACCCCCAATTTCTAAAAGGTTAGTCATCCAAGCCTGACATTTGAAGAGCAAAGTAATAAAATAATATTAAAACAAAATATGCATTGTGTAACCAGAAGATTCTACAAATAAATGTTGGCTGCTTCACTATACATAACTTCCTAGTATATTTATTTTAAATATTTAAGAACATCTCGAGAAATAATCAAAAAATGTATGTATGTAGGTACTACTCTCTCTCTCTCTCTCTCTCTCTCTCTCTCTCTCTCTCTCTGTATGTGTGTGTGTGTGTGTATAAATATAAATTCTGGACCTTCCACGTTTAAAAAAATATTTTTTAAAGAGACCGAGCATTTTAAATTTTCACCTAAAATATCTTTGCAGTATTAAGTCAAAAACTACTTAGATGTTTCTTCTTTTTTAAAACATAATTTACAAGAAAAACCATTACAGTACCTTAGGCAAAAAAGAAGATTTGTAGTATAATAAAAAATAATTTCTAAATAGAAGAACAAAATGACTAGCACCTCAAAAATCAAAGATTATACTACTAATATGTTTTAAAACAGTTCATGCCTTCTGTGGAAGGATAATGAAGTCACATGTGAGCTCAGAATTTCTTAAAGTCTACATCTTTTAAACCAGATTCCACTTGAAAGATCTTTAGATTCTAGAATATAACAAAGCAGATACCCATAACTCTGAAATTCCACTACTTACTATTTGAACGTATGACATGGAAAATTCACCTTTTCTAGTTTACTTACCAGTGACTTGGCAATCAACTGGAACAGGTGGGCAGGCTAACGCTGTGTAGAAGTTAAAGTAAGTATTATGAATATTTTTTGCAGAATTCATTTCTTCATGTACAAATTTGAGTTCTCCAGGATAGGACCGATTACAAGTAAAAGTGATGATGAAACTGTCATTAGGCCCTGAAGAATGAAAATAAAACGTCAAGACAAAATATTCTCCAATTCTGTTCAGGTAGTGGTATAAACTACAGTACCTGGTGTCAGCCCTGGTGTGCCTGGCAGCCCGGAGCTGCCATTTTGTCAGGGAACAGAGAAGCCGGGATTGCCTTTTACGTGGGGACCTGAGAATGACACGGCCACCGTGACGCTAAACTCACCAGACCGCCGAGCCCACACCAGACCCGTTACCGCTGCTGACATCAACACCAAACAGCTATTGGGTAGCAACAGGGTTCAAACAAAAGCAGATGCTTTCACACATGCGCACTGAGTGTGGCTGGTGATGGAACTCTGCTGGCCTCCCTGCTTAATGTCTAATGACTCTGCTTAAGGAAGAATGGAGGGTGGGGCACACATATGGGTGGCTGGGCGGGGCTAGGGAACAGTTTAAAACAGTGGGACAGTAACTGGATGGTTAATCCTGACTTTGAATTTCCAGTTGATGGATGTCAGTTTGTGTCGGTGTTTGTGAGGGAGAAAATTTTTTACAATTCAGTACTGTGCTTTTGGGTTTTTTTCCCCTCATGATACATCAGAACCTGACACTTGGAGCTGGGAATTCCATTGCTAAGTCTGAGTTGCTGTTGTTAGACAAATCCCACTTAGGCATAACATCACATGATTGTCATTTGCAACCTCCCGCTGACTTCCCTATTGGTTTTGCTTGTCAGAAAACAGTAATAAAAACAGCAAAGGCAGCAATCATGTGAGGGACATTGCAAGGTTGCAATTGTGAGCCAGTTGCCAAACATTCACCTTGCTATCACATGACCTTGAGAACACTACAACAGCCACAAATCCAAGAGTTAGCCATAAATCTCGTTGTTCAGCACTATCATAACTTCAGTCACTGAACAAGTGACTGCTGAACAAGGACTGCTGTGTATGTTGTTCCTTTAATTCTGCACACACTGAAACATCAGACAGTAACAAGAGCAAAAAACCCCACAAGAACAATACAGTTAAATGAAAGGAAATGGTTTGCAGGGACATCAAGGGAAAGACTTTCACCCAGGTTCAGCTTGTACTTTGAAAAAATAAAATGTGTTTCCATGACTGAGTCAGGATACATTTACTAGTATAGGTTAAAGAAAGAGCAAATATTGAAGTATCATGGAGATAAATTATACACTGTAAGCAAAGGACATTTCCTACAATCTCTCTTACTTATGGGCTTTCTTATATATCTTGAATTCCACATCTCCAGATTTTTAAGCTCCAAACTCTCTTTTTTTTACAGGAATGTGGGGAAGAATTAAACTTTTATGTCTATGGATTCAGAAGGTGGGCAAACATATACAATTTTTAAGCCAATAGCCAACAAGCTGTACACTGTGCATTGGACATAAACTGTTTCAACTCCTACTCTCAAAACAATGCTATAGAGCACTGCACACCAGAACAACTAGAACCCAAGGAGTTTTTTCCCCAAATGCCATCACTCTGCTAAACAAATAATTTCCTCAACACTGTCCAACTATTTACAAAGTCTGCACTACTATTACTATTAATCTTCTCATCACACCTTGTCAACCATCCCCTCCCACTTGTGACTGTATGACTGTATCTTTGTCACTTGTATCCTTATGATTTATATTGACTTGTTCCTAGTATGACTTGATTGCTTATTGTACCCTATGATTATTATTAAGTGTTGTACCTTATGACTCTTGACGAATTTTCTTTTATGTACATTGAGAGTATTTGCACCAAGACAACTTCCTTGTGTGTCCAATCACACTTGGCCAATAAAGAATTCTATTCTATTCTGTTCTGTTCTGTTCTGTTCTATTCCTTTGAATTAAGAATAATAGGTGTTTCTCTAGGTATGAGCTCTAGGAACCACAGATTGCAGAAGAAAGCCTGATGGGCACTGCATAATGACTAAATATTATCTTGTGAAAACATGTAGTGACTAAATCAAAAAGCAAACGTTTACAAAGAAAGCCACTCTCATTTTACCTGTATAAGTAAGTGAAAGATACCCTTCTGTAGACAACTGAAGAGTTTTGTTCAGTTTCACCAAGCGAATATTTTGCAGGTCTTCCGTTTCACATCCACCAATTGAATCATCAATTTCAGTACCATGAATAGGCCCACATTCCTTGGCTGGTCTACAGATACTTACCTAAAAGATTGAACACAATCAATGTATGTTAATTTTCTACTATTTGATGGACATGATTATCAAGACCACACTTGGTAATTGCATCCTCCTCTTTTATTCGTGTTATCTTTACAAGATTTTTAGCTCAGTCAAAGTGATACAGAATATAAATGTAAGCTTTGAGTTTGATATGAAAAATTCTAATTCCACAGTAACAGCTCTGTAAGTTGCCTTTTACCCATCTAACTAGCCCAGGGATGTCAAACTCACATCATCGCAGTGGCGTCACATGATGTATCAGGACTTTTTTCCCCTTCGCTAAACTGGGCGTGGGCAGTGCGTTGACGCATCCGGCCTGCAGGCTGGGAGTTTCACAGCCCTGAACTAGCCCATATAAGTCATCTAACTCATAACTCAGTATTTTCTGTTCTGTTTCATAGCAGCTTTACAAGATTTAAATGACCTGTCTTTTACATTTAACTACTAAATCCTGCATATAGATAATTTGTTCAGTCCTTGGGCTAGAGCTTTTCGCAATGCGTAGTTCACAGTATATTTATTTGCTGTTTATTAACATTGGTGTTTTTTTCAAATTTTATTAAATACATTATTTAAAAACATTGAACATGGTGAAATCATATTTGATATATCGTTTTGTCTTACATCTTATAATATATATATTTCTTATATACATTTATACATATTGAATCTTTTTACATTTAATTTTCCTTTAATACATCATCCGCTATCTTCAGTTTTCATTTAATCACATAGTCTCAGATATTCCTTCTACAAATCCTGTTTCTCTTTTCCATTTTGAGTCCTCCCTTTCCATCCCCACCAATGATAAATTTTGTTATTAACATCTTATTATCAGGAATTCTTTTTACAAAACACAAGATATGGTATTGAGTGCTTTCTATAGTTCCCTCAAGAAAGTACACCAATTTATTAACTCATTTCAGAAAAACTGTAAGAACTAAGAAACTAAAATTATTACCATGTAGCTCTTTTTAATTCCTTCGACAATGTATGCTTTTTCCAAAGCTAATGGTTCCAGGTTATATAGAAATCCAGTGTTTGGGTCTTTTACAGAGCAGCTCTGCAGGAAAAGACACAATTCCTAAACTTAAAACATTTGCAGCCTTAGAAATAAAGAGTCAAGGAAGTAATATCTATCATATGGTTATGATTATCTAGAGGTAAGTTCAAAGTTATTTATATTCAGGATATTTATCTTGTTGAATATCTTGTTGAAATATCTTGTTATCTTGTTGAAAGGATATCAAGTGAAGTAAGGTTAGTAATATTTACAAAAGTGCCCTCTATCTACAGCAGTGTTTGTACCAAATCACATACAAGGTTTAAGCGCTATGCCATTTGTGTCTCACATCTTCCTTGGAAGTTTTTTTTTAAAAAAACAGACTTTAAAGTTTGTCCCAATAAAATTTTTAAGAGAATGATCTAGGAAAATTTGATTCAACAAAAAAGATATGATAAAAAGTTGAATAAAAGTGAATTCTAACATCAGTATACTATTTAGAGCTCTTTGTAAGTTTGCTTGCTTCAAGAGCTTGCCTCTACTATCTTAGTCATCTCCCAGAAGCCTTTCTACATAATGAAAATTAATAATGAGTTCCTGGGTAAAAATGTAAAACTAGAATTAGTCTTTGCAGAGGAGAAAAAAAAGGCAGCTGAAACAAGATTTCACCCATAGCATACATGCAAGCTTTCTTAGACTGAATTTCAGATCAACAAGCAAAAGATGGATTATGAGGATTCACATTTAATATATATGGATCCTTCTAACCCATCTTTACACATAGCATGCAATTATAAGCCTGTTCTCTTACCTGAGACTCGCCTTGTATACTGGTGACTGGACAGGCAGCTTCAGTTTCCCACAGAAAAGTTGCAACACAGTCTTTCATCTCTACAAATCTCGGGCTGCTATTCTGGAAATATAACAGGTCCAAAAATTAAGATAAGGAATACATTGAAAGGAACACACTTTTTTTGCCAATTTTGGAACAAAACTTTGGAAGGGCAACAAGTCAATTTTGAAACTGCTCTGGAAGAGGGATAAGTGAATCTGAAATGGGTCATTGTTCCAATCTGACACCCAGTTTCATTGGAACGCTGATACCGGGCAATACTAAAAAACTAAGCAGAACTGGACTTGGTTAGTACCTAGGCAACTAGAAAAATACCATGGTGATAGACTAAGTGGAATATACTCAACTGTGTGCTCTAAAACAGGGGTCCCCAACCGCCGGTCCACGGACCGTACCGGGCCGGAACAAGCCTTACCGGGTCGCTGGTTGCTGGCGCCGCCATCTTTTTGGTAAAAAAGCAATTTTTCGTCAAAGATGGCGGCGCCAGCGTTGGTGAGCTTTTCCGGTAGAAAGCCATTTCTACCCAAAAGCTCACCAGAAGCGCTGGCGCTATTTGACGAAAATCACTTCCGTGACGCCACCGGAAGTGATTTTTCGTCAAAAGATGGCGGCGCCAGCTGACGCCGGAACCGGTCGCTGGCGCCCAGCTGACGCCGGAACCGCCGGCGGCGTCGAAAAGGTTGGGGATCCCTGCTCTAAAACACAGAATTTGTTCAACCATTATCACTTCTATTTAGGAATAAAAAAACCTAGAATAGTTTATTCTCCAGTTATATCACTTTTAATAATATAATCTGTAATAAAAAAACTAAATTCGGCCTGGTTAATTAACTGGGGTGTCAAACTTGCGCCAACATGCTATCATCACATGACGTATTGCAATTTCCCCCTTTGCTAAAATGGGGATAGGCGTGGCCAGCGCATGATAGATCCGGGCTGCAGGCTACAAGTTTGACACCCCTACTCTATCCTATTTCCCTCTCTTCTGATTTCTCAACATTGGGAATTATTTAGCATACTATAATAACTACATATATGTGGTCCTTGTTAAGGTGCTTTGAAAGTGTTCCAATTCTTTATATTTCTGAAAATTTTAGGGCTTTTTTTTGGTTGTGCTTTATTTCCACTCTTGAATGATACTTCAGTTGGATGAAGATGAAATGAATCACAAAGGTTTCAAAGCATATGTTGGAGTATTATGATATAAAGATTACTCATTCCACTTTTACCTGAAGAAGTATAAAGCCACGTACATTTCACCACTATGCCTTCTTTGCTGATCAATGGAATTATACTGCCTGAAGTAGACCATATGTGCAATCTGGGGATCCTCCTGTACTCACAACTCTTACCAACAAGCAGATGGCAGTTGTGGCTAGAAGGGCCTTTACACAACATTGTATTGTGCATCAGTTGCGCTCATTCCTAGATCAAGGGGTTCTATTCACACTCCCTCATCCCTAGTCACCTCCCTGTTGGACTATTGTAATGTGCTCTACTTCAGGCTTGTTGGGAATGTAAGTCACCTAACAGCTATTTGGGTTGACAATATATAAACCAGGATAAACATTTTAATACTGTATCTTTAAGAATGCAAAAAATTGTAATTGGGTGTGATTACTCAAACGGCCATAAGATGGAGCCAGAAATCTGAGTTGTTTAGTCTTAGTCTTAGTCTCAGAAGAGAGTCTCAGTCTCCGTTTCCTTCTGTTGAAGAATATTGCCGTTACTCCATTTTTCCTAATTGACTGTTATTCATGGATTTGATGTAAGTCTGATACTGAACTGTTTTTGACACTGGACTTTGTTATTGGATTATCCCTGGACTGAAAACTGACTGATTTAACCTGTGACTGCTTGTTTTGAACTTTGCTTAAACCTTTATTGAAAGTAAAACCCTACATTTACTGTACAGTGTATCTGTGTGCTGTGTGTGTATTATTCAAACACTACTCTCAAATACATCTCCCTGTATGCGCTCATTCTCCTAACGGGGAATTACCTCAACAAGGCTGTCCCTGAAGAGTATCTGGAAACTTCACCTAGTGCAAAATGCAGCAGCACAGACATATATTCCTCATAGAACACCTGCTACACATCTGCTCCATGAGCTTCATTGGTTGCCAGTTTTTCCCAGGTCCAATTCAAGCTGTTGGTTTTGACCTTTAAATCCTTACATGGCATGGGATTGGGTCATTTCAGGACTATCTCTCCCTGATTACATCTTTCAGATTTAGTAGAAAAGGCATGCTGTGGGCTCCATCATTTAGCTTGGAGGGCCGGCCTCCATCACTTAGCTAGGTGGCAGGCGTTCTAGGTTGTGGCATCCGCACTGTGGAATATCCTTCCAGAAGTTAGGTTGGCACCAGGTCTCAAAGTCCCAGAGAACTGGCAAACTAGTAAGATGGCTCCATTATTATTGACACCCCTTCACCCAGTTTTTTTAGCTGGGCTTTTTGTTTTTAATGCTTTTAATAACAATAGATGGTGTTTGTGTTTACAATTATTTAGATATATTGTATGCTACCCAGAGTCACTTGTTTTTGTGAGATGGATGGCTGTATAAATTTTTAAAATTAATAAATACATAAAATATGACAAAAGGAATCAAAGAATTCATCTATAAGGAGAAATCTATAATTTCTACTCTTATATAGTGGCAGTCAAATTCCATAACACTATGAAGCTACAGTGTAAGAATAATGCCAGCCATTCGAGAGTCTTCTTATAGAGAAGATAAGCAGCATTACAATTTTAATAAATAAATAAATAACCAAATCATCAGAAACTTACAAGAAGGCCCCTGGCACAAATAAGATGGATGAGGCTTGAGAAAGGTTCCGACTTGTCATCATCTGGCCTTATGCATAGAGAGCCACCAGTGTAATTTAGAAGGATTCTACCCGGTCCTTCAAAAATGGGACTTTGCCGGGCAATTCCAAGGTTACTATTGGAAATTTTAGAAGAACCAGCCTGAAATGAGAGGAATGAAATCTTTTTAAAGCAAAGGCATTTATAATAAGAAAATATATTTCAAAGAATACAATAAGAAATGCACACATTTTTCTGTAAAGATTATAAAAATTCTCCAGGTCTTATGCATATATTGTATAACTACCCAAGAATATAAAGAAAAGGAGAATTCCAAAGTTCGTATTGATTTTGTCTCTCTACAGAATGGACATACTTACACTCTCGCCCCTTTTGAATGTCATTTCACAGATGGATGCTCTTCTGTCACATCCTGGGATAGGGTTCAAAGGTCGGCAGACATTTATGTAGTATTTTTTGTGAACATTCTCTCCAGAGTTGTCCATTGCAAACCAATTTTCTTTTACATTGCCAAATAATGATAAACTAAAAATAGACCAAACATTATTAAGCCTTTAAATCAGTTTTTTAAAATAAAAAACAAAGATTACAGTTGGCAAAAATGTATTCAGAAATAAGACAGAAGTAATTGTATTCATATATTTCCCTACTGAGATAAGCATAGAAATACATTAAAAATACATTGTTGATTTAAAACACACTACTGAGAAAATAAGATTTAATACAACTTATCCACATCGGAAACAGTAGCAATATTGATGAACAATTAAAACTTGACAGCCTTTAGGAGTTGTAAGGTAATAAGCTATTTTTTTCACAACAAACTGATTCTCTGATAGTTAAGCATAATGACAGCACTGCTGATTAATTCAAGGTAGCGTTAAGATTAAAATATAACGTTGTTTTGGGGCTTGGAAAAACTGCTAGCTGAGAATTCTTCCACATGTTTAGAATTGTTGTTTTCTTGTTTACCTTGACAGATCATATTGCTTCAGGGTTTGAGGATCTGTTACAACACATTCTGTGGGTATTTCTGGACAAGCATACTGAGTATACAATTTGAAGTTGTATGTGAAATTGTCTTCCTCCTAAGTTATCATGATCAAAAATACAGAAAGCAAAAAATCAAGACTGGAAATAGAACACCTCAATATTTTGACATTTCAAAATGAGAAGTTAAAGCTTACAGGCACAGATTTTGTCTTTATAGATTCAGGCTTTTCCACCAGAATGTTCAGAGAAATTTATATTTATACTTGCAAATAGAAGCAGCAGACCCCAAACAAAACTTTCAATATGTATGTGCTTAACTACAGATTCCTCAATGCAGTGCCCAGGACAACAATGAAGGCATCTTCTTTAAATGCCCACTAAGCTTCTCCTTTCAGATAGCTGAAACTATTAACGTTTAAAAAGTTAAAGTTAAAAATTCTATTGAACTTTTCTAACTGTAAAGTTAAAAAACAAAACTTTCATGATGCATGGTAAAGTGCCAGATTCCAACAGTATCTTCTAAAAGATTCTCACAGCCTCCAATAAGCCATATAGGCTTCACTGAATATATTTTTTAAATGTAAAAGTACTTTGCCTAGAAATATAACTTGTCCAGATAAAGAAAAAAAAGATAAGTTGGGATAGGATGAAATGTCCTATATCAGGAGTGGTTACAGAGGTTGGTAAATAGCATCCTGGTAAATTGGCAATATGTAACTGTAGATGTCGATTTTATGAATGGGTTAGCAAGGGGACCCTGAGCAAGCTACTTTAAAGCGGAAATGTTTGTGTGTACTTCATTCCAAAGGGTAAGAATTATATGAAAATTTCTAAAATTAACATCAAATACGATTTCTTGATGCTTTCTAGGCAATCTATAAAGATAGATCTTCAAGGCATATAAGGCTTATATGAATTAGAATTCCCCCTCTATACCACTCAAAAAGTAAGTCTGGTGAGTTAATTACCCATTTTGTCAAAAGCTGACTTAAAGATGCAGTGCAATAACAGAATTAAAGGAAATTGTTCTTGTTCAGTTCCTACCTGATACTCTAGTACACTCTTGTTTGCATTACGATCACACAGGAATGTTATATGGGTAGACCGTGTTGTATGCTGCTCATTGTTGTAGGGTGTGCCATTCTGATAGTTTAGCTGAATAATTCCATTATAATAGGACAGTTGAGAACTGGGCTTCCCAAGATTCCAAGAACCCTGGCCACTAAAATTATACAATAATGCAATTGCATGTAAGTTTGCTTTAAATGTTCCAGGATAATGTCACATTCCCCAAAATTAAGCTGCATTACAAAAGCATATGTAACTGTCACATATATGTTTCTTGACTGATAAGTTCAATCTTATGAATCAACTTTCTCTATTGTGGTTTGTCCAAGACACACTCATGTTTGGATCATGTTTTCCAATCACAATCAACAATAATCCATATTTTATTTAGAAGGCAAATTGCTAAGATCACATCCTAGTACATATTTATTGCCATCCAATAAAATTAGGATCTCAGGTCAAGATTTAATCAGGAGTTCATGCCATTGGGCAATTCATTGGGCAATTCATGTAATGGAACAGCTCCTTGGGATTGGGATTGGAAGAGGTGTCCTAGAACTTTTTTGATTCCAAATCGGTTTTAGAGGAAGCATTCATTCAGTATTATTATTGTTGTCATACTCCATTCGGTAAATATATGAATAAAACATAGATGACAGAAATATAAACCAAAACCTTAATGTCATGTAAATAACCCAATGAAACACAAAATAATATTCTAAAATGTAATTAATCTTTTTCATCACCTCATAATCACTCAGCTAAAGCAACCAACTCATTTTGAAGATACAACATACTTTTATTTGCACGTCGTCAGTAATCCTGGGTTAAATTTTCCCTAATTTGGCCTTAGGGTTGAGGAAAAAGGGAACATCACTTCACCTGATGAAAAGACTGAATTCATTTGAGTTGTGAAAGCCAAGTCTAGATATAGGGCACCGGTTTTATAGGGCACAATAAACACAGAGCAGGTAAAGCAACAGCCCTCTTCACAACTTTTGGTTTATTTCATTCTTTGAGCCCTGCCCTGGATAATTTCCTAATTTACAGTAAGGACAAAAAGTATGTAAGAGCCATCAAGTGTTCCATAAAATGGAGATTCAGGAGACATACACATAACACTTACGTTTTCTTTACTTGACAAACTGCAGACTCTGATCCACAATACTTATTTGACAAAGAGCCACAAATACTAATGTAAAAGGTATAATCATTTGTGGTTATTGAGAAAGATTCATTCATCAGTGGTGATAAGTCAAAGGAAACTCCTGTAGAAATTTTAAAAAGTCTTCTTTAATAAAAAGTTGTGAATGTGCATAAGACAATCATTGTAAGAGGGAAGATATGTAATAATCATTTCTAAGTATGTATAATCCTATACTTAATCTTGGAATGAAGATAAAAACAGTGTTGCTAGCTGACCCAAAATGTTAATGCAAACAGGAAATCTGAATTTTCCCATCAAAGATTCTTTTTAGCTACATACCAGCTTGAAGATTTGAAACTTTGCAGTGGTCTCCTTTTGTTTTAGACAGGACACAGGCAACAGCAGTATGCCATTCAAACTCAAATAAGCATCCATCGTATCCATAATTAATCAAAACAGGAGCACTTTCCAGGTCACCTATCAACAGAAAAATACTGATCTGAATAGTCACTCATCTTCAAGAACATAGTAACAGAACTTCCCAGATTATCTGATCAGATATATGATCAGTTATTTAATCAATTTATATTTCTTCAATCAGAGAGTATTTTCCATCACCAATAAAATATAAAGAGTGACAAATGCCACATTCTTTCCTGTCTGATTTTCTTTCAGCTGTAAAACTCAGATTTATGGATTAGAAGCATGCAATCTTTTTTATTGTAACCATTCTCAAGCAGAAAATTGGCTATTTCAAACATCTTAGGTATATTCTGAGCTCAGATAACTTCTGGAATAACTAAAAATAATTGTTCCATTGCCAAAACAGCTGTTTTACACTCAAGCCAGAGTGGTTTTAGTTCAAAATGGCTCAAATCAAAACATTTGGCATAAACTCACTTTTGACCTCTTTTCCACATATGTAGTTTTGGATCATTTTCCTCAATAAATATATGAACAAGTATAATTTTTTTGAGATATTTATTTGTGTTTTCTACCTAGTTTTAGTACTTGTGTGGAAAACAGATCATGTTTTAGTTCATATTTATACAGAAATGCTGAAGATTCAAAAGCTTTCACTTTTAAGCACCACTGTATATGCTATGTCCAAGCTTTGTAGTGGTAGACCTGAAAGCTGTAATAATGAATCCTCACTATTCTGTACACAAAAATAATTTTAAAATACTTTGTAGAGATGCATTAAAGACTCAAAAGTCAAAGCTTGTAAAAAAAAATTACTACAGTGTATTTTGATAGAAAATACAACTGGAATGATTCAAAGGATTGCTTTTTGCATAATTTTATATCAAATCAGCTGCATCAATCAAACTGATTGGGTTGTGATATAATCAATCAAGCTATCAACACAGGTTTTCAATCATTGTCAGATTTAATTCTTAAGCACTGGTTATTGCCTATGAAACCTTAATCCAATGAGTTAGGACCAAGTTATTTGCAAAACAATCTCACCACATAGCAATCTGTTTAGCAATAATAACATATTAGTAATTGTATAAAGTAAAATTAAAAATAACCAATAGATCAGTTCACATTTTGAGGTCCTCAACCACACTAGGAACTACCATACCACTTCCATTTGAAACAAATAAGCCTTTTCAAGATAATAGCAAATTTTCTTGCACATGCAAATATAAAAGAAGGTACTCTAAGGCTGCAAAAGTAGCTTGAGAATTGTTTAATTATTAATGATCAAAGTGAAAGAATAAAAATATGATCTGGCAGACTTTAAGATCTCACTGCCATTGCATTCAAAATTTTACTATTCTCTATAAAGGTCATATATTTAAGGTTTATGGTGAAATCACATCACTCACCTGGTTTACATATAAGGATTATATTTGTTTCAGTTTTTTTATTGGGTGCACATTCGTCTCCACCTGAATAGTGAAGCTCAATATTTTCTCCAATCTTTTTGGGAGGAGACATGAAAGTCCCAAGATTCCTTGTATTATTGTTTTTATCTAAAAAGCAATGCAATATGAAAACTATGAATCCTTGCTTCCACAGAAAAGGCCTTCACTCTCATACTTAATACAAGTTAACTGCAGGGTTGTATACAAAATAAAATCTTCAATATAGGTGTCAGATGGAAAAGATTATTTTATCTTGAAAGTGAAGGGATTCAAGAATTGTTTTAAAATTCTGTTATAATAAACCACCAAAGATTGTTCTATTTATGCTATGGATTCACCAAAGGACCAAGGGCATTAAAAGGTGCATACACCCATGTAAATCAAAAGCTAAATCATAACTAAAAATACCAAGATTTTTAGCTTGCATCTGACATACAACATAAAACTCAACCAGGAAATATGCTTCCTCTTCTGTTGCTGCCCCAATCCTAGGGAACAGCTACTCTCTATGAATTACTCCTTTCTATTGAAATTAAGAGAATAAATTAAATAAATTAAAATTATTATTTCTGCCTGGTTTTTGGACTAAATACTTCGTAAGTACTACTCTTACTTGGTTTATTTATTTTATTCTATTGCAATTATGTATTTGATGGTTTCATTTATGTAATTATATGCTTTCCAGAGTTATGTGATTGGACAGCATAGAAATAATGTAAAATAAGTTGAAAATACAAGTCATCAAAAAAACAACAAAGAGGGAAGATAATAATTATTAAGATTTATGGCATAGCCTCCTACAAAAGTTCTTCAGTGAAATTTATATATAAAGTATAGCAAGACAGATATCTTACAGTTCTCTTTCACAGACCTATATTGCTAACTTTTCTCTATTTTGTCAACTCTTAGGATATGGATAGCTACCATTTTTATAATCAGTATTAGAACATAAAGATTTATTAAACCTTCTAGAATGTTAAGCAAGAATTTCCTAAGTGTGAGGTATGTTGTAATTTTAATGCAGATACCATCTTAAAATTTGAGGAATGAAAAATGAAAGAAGCATACAAAACAGAGGAAGTGGGAGTGCAAATTCTAAAGCAGATACTTTGACCTGTAGACTTAAAATAAATTATTACTGTTGTTCTATGAAAAGAAAAGCAACTTAGCTTTTATTAAGAGAGAGGCTGTATGGAGACCTCTACTCACCAACAGAGCAAACTGATGCATCTTTGGCACAGTATGTGGCTTCTCCTTTCTGGAGTACCTTGTGACAGACATTTATAAAGAAACGTTTCTTTCTTGCTTCTACCGGGTTGATATCTACAGCTTCCCAATTCTCCTCTGATTCTAGAATTAGGATGACATATTTTAGATTAAAATATTTAGATGCTGCATATCCATCATGTTATTTCACTTTCGGGTAAGCAGTTATAAACATTGCGGAAAGGGAGTAAGTAATTGTAAAACAAAGAAATAAAAAGAGATTAAAAAATACAGTATATCTAATTTACAATAACATAACTCATGGTAACTCTCCATACTTTTCTTTCCTAGTTTCTACCATAGCTCTATACACTACCTGCTTGCTTTCTAATGCCACATTATCTAACATCCCACACTGAATTCCTTACCCAAAATGACAGTAAAGTTCAGTTATTGTAGGACTTTTTAAAAAAACAACAACTAAAGAACAAGGTTCAAAAAAGGAATGCAAAAGAGAGATGTACACATATGGTCAGGTCAAAATACTAATGATAAAGCAGAGCCTGTAGCTAATTAACACTTAGCACCTACGGACTCTTTAAAAGCCATCACAAAAGTATCATTTGGTGTATAATATAAAACCATACAACAATTTAATGAGAACTATACCGCATATCATAAAGGGATATCTTCCTACAGGAGGTCAAATTGAGAACTCTCCTAATCTGCAGTGTTTGGAGGCTTAACACAAAAATCAAGCCCAGTACTTGTGGTCTGCAGGATTACATAAATTTCCAAGGCAGCATGCCCTGGAACAAAGGAAGAGGATAAATGCCTCATGTCCAGTGGATCTGACTGGTCAACTTCTGACACAGAGGGCTGGACTGAATACGCCTTACGTTTTTCTTAAAATGTTAAGCTAGTACCATACACCACAGTTACATGTTACGTGTTGGCAGTATGGCCTCTTGCACTGCACCTCTACAACCACAAAAACTCACCAAGTTCATTGAGTAATGTGCATTATGTTAAAAAGTAAAACAAATAGCTTTTCTTCTAATGTACCCAAACATAAATCTTTTTACCTTGGAAAATCATCAATATTCTACTATTTACCTGGTATATTTGGCAACAATATGTTATGTTTAGGAAAACATTTCAGATAACCAGTTATATATCAACTAGAACTTTTAAAAACAATTAAGCAGACAATAGATTTTTTAAAGTTTCATACCAGAATGACGAATCAGTCGTGTCAAGTCATACTTTTTCTTCTTATCTGAAACCATGCAAGGCAAACCTTCTTCTTCTCCAACACAAGCATATTTGGTTTGCCAGGTGAAAAAATATGAGCAGTCTGTTTCACCATTAAATTCTGGGTGTCCTTTGCCATTATTATCTTTAATAAATTCACAAAAACACAGGAAACATTCAGATTAAAAAGTGTTAACATATAACAGGAAACATATAAAAAGATACCAAATTAAAGTACTGACTGTCCATTAAATATTCACATTTAGGCTTGACATATAATCAAACATAAGAATAATAGAGTCTCGCCACCCCAAATAATTCAAAAGAAACTAAAAAAATTAATAAAAACTTGTAGTCAAATATAATTTAACTGGGCATCCATTTCCATAACAGAATTGGCATGAGCCAATCCATCACATGTTGAAATAAAAAGGCTTTAATACTGCAATTAATATTAGAGTTCACATACTACTTACCTATAATTCGTTTAGCGCATTCATTTACCAAATAAGCCACAACTTATTTTATTGAACAGTCTCTCTTTGAATGACATGGGTAGTAATGAAATGAAATATCTAGTTTTCTATATAACATTTTTCTATATAACTTTTAAAAAAAGTATCAGCAGTTTCTCCAACAGAACAATACTACTCAAATTAATCCATTGACAAGCAGACTGGTATATTACCTGCAGTTTGATTGCATTCAAAATCTATGACTGTCATTCTCTGAAAACCTGAGCTACAACTATCTCCTCCTGGATACGTCAGAATAAGGTCTCCATCAGCATACCTGATTAAAAAAACAAAAAAACAATACGATTCTACTTAATTCATTTTATTGGATGCTGCAACAGTCAGAATTTCAAGAACCAGTTGTAAGCATCAAAGTGCCATCAAAACTTTGTACAATAGCTGAATAAGTAGTAATAACCTGAGGACTACTCGTACAGAGTTTTATATGATTCTTTCATAAATCAAAATTATTTTTCTCTAAGAGCAAACAAAAGATTTTAGGGCAATATCACAGATTTTGTTTCCAAAAGAAACATATTTACGTTTCTGGACTATTACTAACCTGAGAGTTTGATTGGTAAATCTTCCTGCCACTTTCTGCTGACTTTTTTCAGATTTAACTTGACATGAAGACACATCCTTATCCATACAAAAACCACCAGCTACTTTCCCACATACATTCAGATAATAGTTATACTCTTTATCTTTTGCAAGATATGGTGACACATCACCTAAAGAAAATATGATTGAAATCCACATTTGAAATACTCAAATGATCATACAAATTATGACACCAAAATACTTATATGATCACTGTATAGCATTGTTATAACCTGCCTGTGTGGCACAAGTGATGCTCTTCTTAGACATTTTCTAAACTTACCCAATGATTCAGGTGTAGGATTTTGCAAGACAAATTTTGATTTCATGAAAACTACACTTTAGATATTTATAATTTTCTCCATGTCATCATCAGATTCAAAACAAGAGTCTTCTAACAAATTTTCTAATGTTTTATCCATACCCCAGTTCTGGAGGGATTAAATTAAATTCATACTGCACCTATCATTATGAAATCCCATGCATGTATAAAGCTGATAAATCAGTAAAAATGTCTGTAAACAGTGTCACTAATTTTTTCTCTTTATAATGTTTTTGTTTTGTTTTCATTCTGCAATTTTTTTTGTTTTAGTAACAACCAAAAAGGAAACCATATTTTTGAGATTGCAAGAGCAGGGGATATATAATGCTACTTCCACTGTGTTTGATCAGATCTGTTCATTACTTTGATTTCTAAACTGCTAGCTCATTAGATTTTAGAGCACTTATTGTAATGACTTGATTAATTAGCAAGTTCTATAATTTCAATCTGTTGATTTACTTGTTGCTTTCATTTTAATACATTAATAAATAGCAATAGCAATAAGACTAATATACCGTTTTACAGTGCTTTACAGCCCTCTCTAAACAGTTTAGAGTCAGCATATTGCCCCCAACAATTTGGGTCCTCATTTTATCCACCTCAGAAGGATGGAAAGCTGAGTCAACCTTAAGCCTAGTGAGATTTGAACTGCCAAATTGCAGGCAGCCGGCAGGCAGCAGAAGTAGCCTGCAGTATACTGCACTCTAACCACTGCGCCATCATGGCTCATAAATATTGTATTTTTGGCAAAAAGCAAGTTAACTGTTCCCATGCATAAAAATACATTCAAAACAGATAATCTTCAAAATAGTACAATCCTATCTATGGTGACTTCATTTATATATCTATCCATTTAGTTCATTTTCAAGACCAAAACACTGCTTATGTAACATTTTGTACCATACAACTATACCAGAATTTGAAATTTGTCTTTTTTTTGCTGTAGCTGCTGGTTTTACTTGTATAAAATATCATGTGGGTACACACTCTAAGGGAAATAGGATAGTTACCTGGGGATTGTGTAAGAGGTGTCAGATCCACATAAATACCATGCTGTTCACTGCTCAGAGTACAATTAAGACTCTCCAGGTAGTCCCTAGGGCAAGCAGACTCAGTAACCCATTCAATCTCATAGCGGCAATTGCTTTGAGCAGTGAGTGTAGGATTTGTATCCTATATTAAAAAATAACTAGTCAGATCAGAGAACATTTGATTTATCTACCCCCAAACATAAGCTCACAAGTCCAATACAAGTATCCAAAATTAGGGAGTAGTAACATAATCTCTCATTTTAATACCACCTTACATAAATGTTGCCAAAACATGCTATTTAACATTTACCAAAACTCAGTCACAGAAATGCCATTCCAGTGTCTGGATCCTACAATAGTGGTCTTTTCTTGCATCATAAAGTAAAACGAACAGCTGTATGGTTTCATTTTTTTTCCCTCCACTCCATTCTAGCCTACCTGTGTTCCCCACTTCAAATAATCCTTCATGCATATTTAGTAATAGCTGCTAGCTGGTAGGGAAAGCAAAGGTATGCTAAAGCAAGACTTGGGTGCATTTTTCTGATACAAAATCAAATTTGGATTCTGACATTTTCCAACAGAACAAAGTATATGAACTATTTATTATAAAATACAGTAGTTTAGTTTCAAATGGCTGCTTGCTTGCTATATACTGCTTTGGAGTTCTAGCTCTCAGATTTTGGGTTTTCAATAGCCTAAATTGAGAAGGGGAAGGGCAAGAGTGGAAGATGACAGTGTGTTTCATGTTGTGCATATGCCCTCTTATGAACCGTTTTTATTGTTTCTAGCAACTTGGAGGACCATACCACCAAAACCTACTAGCAAAACCTCATTTTCAGCAGTAAAATGCAATGTTTTTCCCACCCAACAAATATCACCCTAAAATAAATGATTAAAGTAAAAGTTATATACTTTTTTCTGTTTTTAACTAAAGCATCCATCCACTCAAAATAGAAAAACTGGCTAAACATTTTAGCCTATCACTCCTGTGACTTTTACCACCATGCCTCTAACAGTTTTTAGAAACTGAACATAAATGAAAACAAAACAAAACAAAAAAATGAAGTGCAACTCTTGCTCAAAAACAGCTGCTTTTGGATTTTAAAAATCCAAACGATCAATTATCAACTTTAAAGAATACCATAAAAATTCCCTAAACCTATAAATATCCTTGTCCAATAAAATCCTCAACCACTGGCTGTCAAAAATTGTTTGCAGTTTAGATAGTTAGGAATTACAACAAATATCTTAATGCCTGAATGAAAGAGTCAGGTGATTTTGCATGCCCAGAAATTGTCATAATTTAATTCATTATGATAGTGTTTTTATTGTCAGGAAGGGGAAAGTCTTGTCGGATATTCTGCCTCAAAAATAATTTTTAACAGCCTTCATACTCAACTATGATTGGGCAATGAGGATAGATATGAAAAAGAATATTTACTTTTCAAGCAATAGGTTATCTTGACCTGGCCCTGTAAAATTGAAATATGCTGATACATTTATTTTGAGTTAATGCTATGACCCATTGGTCTTCCTAGTCAAGTAACAGTGCTCAACATCCACCATAGGAAATTGTTGATTACCTCTCTTCGCCTTCCCTCTGGACATACAAAAGTAATTGTAACTGCTGGGTTATGGCTACCACAAAAGTCTGGTCTCTCTTTTACACTGCTGCTGTATCTCAGCTGAAACCTGAAAAAATAAACATAAACATGAAAAAATACCTATCGCACAAAGTAAAGTTCCCAATGTAAAATCCTCCAAAGTGTAGTTGAAGTGTAACAGTTAACAAACCAGAAGGCTAGGAAATATAAGGAACTGGAATTCAAACTTATCTGGAAGATACCAAACTGGGAGAGTGAACAATTACCAAATAGAATCTAGAACAATGGTGTCATAATAATTTCAAATTGTTGTTACTTTAAAGATGACTCAAATCATTTTATATTGTTTTCCCAGGTTAATGCTACACTAATTCTATCAGTGCCCTTGCATAATCATTTAACCCATTCCAAGGCAATATATAGTCACAAAAAATAAAGTAGCAAGTAAGATACTTCCAGGGAGATGCTGGGCACTTCAGAAAAATTATTCGCTGAAATTTGCTGCATTAGCACAAGTAAATAATAAAGGGATAGTGGTGGGAAGAACAGAACAATATTAGGAATACAGTACCTACATAAGAAACGTTAGTGGTTTTCTAGGGATTCTAGGTCATTCTCTAATAAAAAGTTATTTTTTGTGCTCCACAAACATACAAAAATAGGCTAATTTTAAAACTCTTGTAAATTAAACAAAGGACATGTAATTCAACTCTCAACACAAATTGCTAGTAATAGCAGAAACAGGTAAGGATTAAACTTTGCATTAACATTTGAACTTCATAGCTACATTCTTCCAACCTTGTTCACCATAAACAGCACTGACATGCTGGTGACTTTCAAGGATCACATGAAGACTTCAGTCATACCTGTCTTTATCAAGCTGTTTTAGTAATTCTTTAGTATGGCCCAGATCAAATGCATGACCATCCTTCACCAAGCAAGCTGCACTGTCCTCTGGACAACTACTAGTTTCACCTGATGACCTTCCTGTTAAAGCAATGATGAGTAACAATCTATGTATTACTGATGTATAAGTATGTTCCTCAGTTAAAGTTTCCAAAAGTCTGCTTAAATCAAATCAAAGATACACTCTTTAGCCACATCATCCAAAACAATAAAAAACAGAAGGGACAAGCTATTTAGCCAAGTTATAAATCAGAATCATGGCAATCAAACTTTTATTTTATATACAATAGATACTAACATGGCAAAGCGGGCAAGAACATTTTAGAAATTTATATGACTGAAGAGATATCGGTCTTACAGAGGTACCTCGATCAGAAGTTCCAGAAATAAGGCAAATATATTTATTAAGCTATTTGCATGAAGTATTATGCAAGAATACACTCACTTTTAGTGCCTCAAAATGGTTTTCCCAGCTTTAAGAATAACTTCATGCACCAAAGTTATATCTTGCAGTCATAGAAATGGCATTTTCAAAGGAAGCTATAAACCAACTTTATACCAATTAATATATGTTCTAAAATATTTTATATAATTGAAATTATGATTTTCCTCCCAAAATTATATTTAAACTATTGCCTGAGAACTGTTTTCCATAAGACAGTCTCATAACCCTACAAACAACAGTTTGAGAAAATCTTGAGTTCAGACATTGTTTTAAGGAAGATCTCACTATTATTGATAACTAAAATGGAACAAAGTAGCACCAATAATAACCAAAATATTCAATATAAATTGGCATAAACATTATCTAATATTTAGACAAAAAGTTATTGAGAAAAATGTCAGAAAAATGGAAGAGTTGATCAGCAGATTCTGTAAAACCACAGGTACAAGAGGAAATTTAGGGCGTATGTTTAAAAATTGGAAAGTCTCACAAATATTAATGGTAAATAAATATCTGAATGTTGAATAAAATAGTGGTATTGAATGAAATGAAGAACTGGGAAACACACAGGAATCTGGCAACATAGCTCAAATAAAAGCACTAATATTTATGTCTTTTTCATCCTAAATGGGAAATATGGTAAAATTTTAGGGTTGCCTTATGGAGATTAGAGAAAATTATTTAGTTGGATTTCATACCTATGTTTCTACAGATGTTGATGTATAATTGTGAATCATCATCTGAGTCTTCTATCAAGTATCCACCAGAAGTCTTAATCAATGGATTTAAATCACGTTTCTTCAGGTTTTCATCAAATATGTAGCAAGGTACCTAGAAATTTAAAACGTAAGTGTCTTGCAAGTAAGATCATACACAATACAGAGTCATTACTGGCATTCTGTCTGTCATTCTATGTTTCAAACAGAAGTATTTTAACCTGGTTCTATTTTTTAACATGCAGACCCAATAAAGATATTATGCTTCCATCTTGTGGCACTGATGAGAGTGTGCACTCATTCAAAGCTACTGTACTATTTTTTTCTTTGTATTTTATACTTCGATAAACTAATAAAAAAAGTTAAATCTAAAAAAAAAGCTACTATTTATTACTTACAGCTTGAGCAAATCAAAAACAGAGTATTTAGAAAGTGTATACAGAACAGTCTAATCAAACCTCTAGTATTCTGGAAGGGCCATCAGAATCCATAATTTTTGTGACTATTGATTGATACATACATGGTCAATTGTTAAAAATCAGCTGCTATATTCATATCTGGGTTGTTGTTATTTTATTCCTGCCATGTAATTGATTGCCTGTTTGCCCAGCAGTTTTCTAGGATAGGGGTCCCCAACACCTAGGCTGCAGCCCACTACTGTGTCTTGAGTCTGTTGGAACCAGGCCACAGAAGTGGCAGGAGGGGATGAGCATGTGCATCCCCACTTTCACAAGCAGTGGGCAAGTGTGTGTGCTCCATTTGCACAAGCGGCCAGCACATATGTCCACCACTTGCACAAATGGAGCTGCATGTATGTGCCTATTTGTCCACCACCATGCCTGCTTGCCCACCACTCGTGCAAAACCATCCCCTTTTCCTCCCCCCCCATCGGTCCACAAAGACAGAAACTATGGAGAACTCTGTTCTAGGAGACTAAGCAAGCAACAGCAAGGACAGAATGGGGACATGAGTGTATGAAAGAAAAAATATACACAATTCAATACACGGTCTACTGAGACAAAACCATATATCCAAAATATAAAAATGATTTCTCAGAATACACAAAATATCAATTTCTTTCACATACTGCAGAATATTTAACAAACAATAGAAATATAAACAGCACTAGAAGAAAAATAACAAATTATTTTAACCTCTTTTTTGTTTTAATTTGGATTTCATGAAAATTAAGACTAACTTAGTTGCTTGAATTTAGCCTTACTGAATCATACGCTAATATTCAGAAGAAAAACAGGGCCTAGAGTAACTAACCAATGCTTCCCCTCAGTCAAACTGATACCACAAATTACTTAATCCCAAGTGTAGATAAGAAGGGAGGCCTTAAACTTAATGCCTAGTGTTGAATATTACATCTTTATAGCTAGATCCAAAAACCGAAAACAGATAATATTTAACTACTGTTTTAAAAAATTTCATGATGTTACCAGAAATCTAACAATAAATGGCATTTAACATCACTTGTTGTAAACAATATGAGATGATTACTTTTGGAGCCCTGAATTGATAAAATAATAAAAACTGAGGATGCATTGCTTAGTTGACCTATTAGACCCAGTGAATCTAATGGACTAACTTCTCAATCAACATGCATGTGATGATTTTTTATTTTATGTACAAACATAACTTGCGTTACCTCTTTCGCTGATGCAAATAAGTTCTTTTTGCATGCATGGAATGTTCTCCATTCAAAATAATGAGTACACTCAAATGAAGTCACAAATTCTGGGGAACCCTGATTAAGAAAAAAGTGATGCATAATACTGATCAATTTGTAGTTCTAATTACAATGAAAACCTAAATAATAATAATAATAAAATCTAAAATAAATTCTACTAGTTAGTACAGTTTACATTTCCAAGCAAGAAACTACTTTTATATAGCCACCAGCCAATTGTAGCCCCCACCTCATTGTGGAGGAACAGGAGGTGAGGAGCAGTCTGACGACTGTGGACCCTAGAAAGGCTGCCGTCCTGACAGTATCTCTGGCCAAGTGCTTAAAGACTGTGCTGATCAGTTGGCTGGAGTCTTTACCAGGATCTTTTATCGGTCTTTATCCCAGTCTACTATTCCATCTTGTTTGAAGGCTTCCACCATTGTTCCACTGCCAAAGAAGTTCCCTATCAATAACCTCAACGATTACAGACCAGTGGCACTCACTCCAATCATCATGAATTACTTTGAGAAATTGGTCTGCTGGCACATCATTTCTGGTCTTCCGCATACATTTGATAAACACCAGTTTGTATCAGTGGTGGGATTCAAATTTTTTTACTACCAGTTCTGTGGGCATGGCTTGGTGGGTGTGGCAGGAGAAGGATACCGTAAAATCTCCAGTCAGAGTGGTATTTGCCGGTTCTCCGAACTACTCAAAATTTCTTCTACTGATTCTCCAGAACTGGTCAGAACCTGCTGAATACCACCTCTGGTTTGCATACAGAAGAAATAGATCTACAAAGGACACTATAGCCAACACTCTTCACACTGCTCTCACTCATCTAGAACAGCAGGGGAGCTATGTGAGGATGCTTTTTGTAAATTTTAGTTCTGCATTTAACACAATTCTTCCACATAGACTAGTGTCTAAACTTCTGGACCTTGGACATTCTTATTCAATCTGCCTTTGGATTATGGATTTCTTGTCTGACCACTCACAGAGGGTCAGATTAGATAATCATACCTCTTCAGCCCTTATTCTAAACACTGGTACATCACAGGTTGTGTGCTGAGTCTCTTACTCTATACTCTTTAGGTGCATGACTGCATTCCCACTCACGCTAGTAATACTATTACTAAATTTGCAGATGATATAACAGTGGTGGGACTCGTCTCCGGGGGAATGAGTCTGCCTACCGAGATGAGGTGGACTGGTTGCTTTCGTGGTGTGGCGACAGTAACTTGATCCTCAACACCAATAAAACCAAGGAGCTTATAGTGGACTATAGAAGGAACAGATCAGACATCCAGCTCTTGCTTATCAATGGAGACCGAATGGAGCAAGTGGCCAGTTTTAAGTTTCTGGGTGTTACCCTAAAAGAGGACCTGAGTTGGAATGCCCACATTGCAGCACTGGTCAAAAGGGCCCAGCAGAGATTATACTACCTGAGACTTCTCAGAAAACAACAACTGAATGAAAACCTGCTGGTGACCTTCTACCGCTGCACCATAGAGAGTATCTTAACTTACTGCATCTGTGTACGGTTTGCCAGTTGCACAGTGGCAAATAGGAAAGCACTCCAGAGAGTTAACGTCATTGCCCAGAAGATCACTGGTTTTCCTCTCCCCTCTTTGGAAGAGTTCTATAGCTCCTGCTGCCTTAAGAAAGTTCAAAACATTCTCAAAGATCCATCTCATCCTGGGAACCCTTTTTTTGAACTATTACCATCTGGCGGATGGTACAAGATAATAAAAACAAGGACAAATAGACTGAAAAACAGCTTCTATCCCAAGGCAGTAACTCTATTGAATTCTACTGTATTGTGCAACATTAATGCAATATCAGGGGTTTTCAATTCAATGTATAGAATGTGAAGGATGTGTGTTTGTGTTTATTTCATAGTCATAATATACACTGAAGATAGTATTTAATTTCGTTGTACAAGGTCCAATGACAATAAAGTAAACTTAACTTTTTACTCAGATATATATCAACTCTAGGGTGTGGAAATTCATCCATAAATTAAAATAACTGGGAAAATAAAACAAAATTAACATTTCAGAACCTAGATAGTACAAAATTAAACACCAAGAGCAAACATCTTTATCTTTAATAGCACCGTACTGCTTTATAAACTGCCCAGAATCCCTCTATGAGGCAGATAAGTGGCATGCAAATTTAATAAATAAATGATTATAAGATATTCTGGTAAAGAAACTTGCTTAAATACAGATATAACATAAAATGCATAAAATAAAGTATGCTTATTTTGCCTGATATCAAGCATATAAGTTGAGTGACAGATTTTTTAAAATAAATTTTTAAGAAGCACTAGTTTTATGTAAACGGATCAATTTTATATTTTTCTTTCATGTTGGTACATTAATTAAATACCCTTTTAAAATAGGATCAATTGGGAAACAGATAAGCAATCTGTACATCTGGAACATACAGATACATTCTAGGACAAACGTAATTCTTCTGTCAGGACTGGGACAGCTTATCAATACTTACTAATTAAAAATAATTATTGCCTATTTAGAAATAAAATTGTCAGCAGTAACATACTAACCAAAGTCTTCCCACAATAGAAATTGATGTTACTTTGCCATGTGTGACTTCCCTTAGAACAAATTTGTGTAGAGTTGAATTCCAAGAGTAAATCAGACTTCCTTATCCGTGAGGATTCCCCTAAAACAAAAAGAGCATATACTGTACATTAATCTCAAAAGGTGATTTCCAATTATATGAGATACAGATTAAAACACACAAAAATCTCACACCAACAAAGCATAGAAGAGAAATCTGTGGAAAACTAAACAGTTTATGAATACCATATACCAAGCACAATAAATCTAGGCAAAAAATATGCCCAGTGTATGTGAACAGTTATCGAAGTGGAGAAATACATTATATCAACAAGCTCTTGATGGGCCTAATAATTTATTTATATCCTAATAAATTTTACATTTGTTGGTCGATTAAACCACAACTGATACTGTCAATTCAAGTAGGTATTAAAAAAAAAAGATGTAAAATTGTAGCAGAAGTGCAACATTTGCCACGAAGCAGTATAAGGGACATCAATCAAACAAATGTTGTAGGGTCCAAAACCTTACACAGATGTTATTGTATTATGTTATATTATATATAACATATAAATATGTTCTAAGCAGGATGGCAAAACAATGTGACCCTGCAGCTTTTTATCACAGTCCCAAAAAAATCTGAAACACACATAAACACAGGCCAAGGACACTTGCCCAGAAAGTGGTCCTCAAAGAACTACAGTACAATCTTACGCGGTTCCACTTTAAGTCATGTTGACAGAGCTTCAATTGAGTTTATCCTCAGGTTAAATTCACCTACAATTTTTCCCTCTTCAAATTCAGAAATAAAGAAGCGTGATATTACTAGCCATCTCAAATATTGAAGTAACTGTACTTTGGAATAGATTGCAGAGAAGCTGGATAGATCCTTTCAAACGTTGGTTTCGTAAAAAAACCTCTTGTGAATACCATAAGCAGCCAACAAAACAAACGTATCATTAAACAAATCAATCCACTCAAGGCATAAATGGTCTGGCTCAAATTATCCTATTTTTGATATATTAATTATGTGAAGACTTAGTTCTCTAGAAAAGGCTCTAATGCTGGGAAAGGTAGAAGGAAAAAGAAGAGGAGAAAGCCAGTAACAAGATGAATGGACTCAGTTATGAAGGGTGCACTGTTGGAAGATCAAACAGTTAGGGATAGATTGTCATGGATGGAACATAATCTGTTTAGGAAAATCATCTAAGCACTCAAGAACTGTAATTTTAAGTCCCATCCTACCAACTCATTTGTCAGATTTCCTCATAAACCTATTTATATACATTAATATACTATCCCAAAGGATGCTAGCATTTCTCCCTCCAAATATCACCATTCTAAAAGATTCAGAATGATGGCCTTTGCTAGCTTTTTCCTTTCAGAGGGGAAGGGAAACGCTAGCCAATGCCATGTTCTAAGCCTTCCCAGAGAAAAGCACACTGAAGGAACAAACCTCAAATCTGGCAAAGATGCTATTGACTGCCATTGTTTTTGTGGTCATTGTCCCTAGGTGGTCAGGGAGATGCCTTCCCTGTGATGGAAAGTCCAGACCCTCTGCTTAACAACCTGTAGCAGTCACTTAACAACCAAGCTGGGAGAGCCAGGATTGCTATCATTGAGCAAAGATGTCACGTGGTGTCTTGTTCAATGACCAAGATTCTGGGCCCCATTGTGCTCATAAATGGAGGACAATCTGTAGTTCAATGCAGCTTAAGTGCATGTGTGTTTAATTAAGTAATTAAATCTATATGTCACTATCTCAGTGAAAAGCAAAACATGAAAACCTGAAATTCAGGTCTTTACTGTTTCGATAAGGATAGAAATTATGTCAAAGTTCCCCTGGATAGTGGAAGAGCAATTGTTGCACATCCAAAGAAAAGGAAAAGGAGAAACATTATTTTTCCCACCTTAAATAAGGGATGGAAGAAAGAAGGAAATAGAGAGGGCTAGTTTAAGGTCATGTTCTGACAAAGTTACAAGTAAATAGCTTTAGACCAGTGTAGTCTTATTACAATAAAAGACATCTGCCAATATTTGTCCTGTTCAAAATTATGACACCTCCAGACAACTGCACCTGTGCAGGTGGGAAAACGAGGCACAAGAACATTATATTGTTTGTGCTATAAATATGATGGCATTTTATATTTAGCAGTTGCTAGAATTGCATCCTTGCAGTAAACATACTTATCAACAAGTTGTCTCTATAAGGTTCCTACTTCTACTGTAGTTTCAGATGGAAAAAAACCTATCACTACAGATAGCCCTCAATGTGCAATCATAATGGAGGCTGCTGATTAAGGTCCTACATTGTGATGATTGCAAGATAAGGTTGTTGTTTTTTTGGAGTCGTTAAGTGAATATGGCAGTCATTAAGCAAACCAATGGTTCACTACAGGCACGTTTTTTTCTGAAAACCAGAAAAACAGCATGGTTTTCAACAAAAACATTGTAAAACGTGGTGTTGCAAATGTCAGTAAAGGCATCCAAATTTAGGCCATGATCATGGATGGAGCCCAACCAAACTTTAATTCAGATTGCAAGTCACCTTGAAAGATGAGCTCGCAGTGGTGATGATGGTATGGACCCAGGTTTTCAGGTTTTTTTCCTTCACGTTATAAATACAACAGCTTCAATGCAGCCACCATTCAGCAGCTATAGCACAGCTTGTCTGACACTCCCAGAACGCAGATAAAGATACTGAAAACTTTGGGGACCAGCTGCCCACCTCAAAAACATGACTTTGGGCTGACAAGAAAATCTAAAAATGTATCACTAGTAAAATAAAAACTAAAGACAAGAACGAACCATGTGTTGCAGCAACCAAGGAAACCAGCAACCAGCCTACCTAGGCGCAGCTAAATTCCCAGTCTCATGCTGGTAAATAGCTAGGTTTTAACTGTTTTCTGAAAAGCCAACACAGTTCGGGGTCAACCTAATTTCAGGTGGCATGGTACTCCAGAAGACAACAAAAAAGGTAGGATTTTGGGGTCCCATAAGATAGCGCTCTCCAAAATATGGGATCCAGAGCATATCCCTCTTATCAGATCTGACAGGACACTTAAGAGAAAAATTATATGGTCTAGGTATGGTATTAATCTAAGGGAAATAAATTCATTATAAAAATGACATTTCAATATGCATATTTTAAATATTAGCAAAACTGCACCTCATAGGCCAGGACATTTTCATACAAAGTGATATCCCATTTAATTAACTTAAATAATTTAATTATCTGTTAATCAGGAAACCTTGTTGAGTTCATGAATATTTGATTTAAGTTTAAGAAGGAAAATATTAAGAAGCCAGAGTCTTTTCACTTTGGGTTGCTGAAAATTCTGTTGAGTTTTATTTTAGAATCTGTAAAATTAGCAAAGTTGAAGCTTCAAATAAGGGGAATGTTAACTTTTTTTTCTTTTGTAAAGCTTAACGTATGTTCGTAAGAGAAGTTACAGCAATTAAGAAAAAAGCACAAGAGACAATATAATGGTACACTCCCATTTGATAAACAAGTAAGACAGATACTCCCATACAGAATGGCAATTATGTAATGAGGAATAGAAACATGTGGGCAGCTAGGTCAGATCTGTCTTTAACTAGTTTGGCACATCTTAATACACTATTTCATTATAGCAATATAGGGAAAGGTTCAGACTATCACAGGTAAAATAACATTCCATGAAGACCAAAAGTATCAAGCTGGACAGCTCTACCCAGCTTCTTCTTAAAAATCCAATTCAGTTGATATATTGTTGAACTATTGATACATTTAGTAGGCTCATCCTGGAATATCTCATGCAGGAACTAAGATTATACTCCGTAATCTAAATCAGAAAATGTGCTAGTTATTCCTACAGAGATTCAGCTTCAAATTCGAAGCTCTTTGCAGAATGTTATCCAACTCAACCAAAAAAAAATAAATCCTATGGGATTCAGATGCAGTGTCACCTGTTATACTTTTACTTGACTGAATTAAAGAAAAATTTTAGAGTTTATGTCTCTCGTTCAAGTATTTATACAGAATTTTATTATAGAGCATTCCTTCTGCTGGCTTTCTTTCACGCAAAGCTAGGTTTTTTAGTTATTTCTTATTCATAATTAGTGATCCAATGTGCTGTGATGGTTAAGACACAAGCTAGAACCTGTAGTCTTTGAGGCCAAAAAAAGGGCCCTTTTTGGCACTTCAGGAAGTAATGAAACAGGCCTGTTTTTCGGCCTCCAAAGGCTGGAGGGGCTTCCCTTGAGCCACCAGGAGGGTGAAAAAGGCCTCCCCCAGGTTCCAGAGGCCCTCCAGAGGCTGAAAACGGGTACTTCTGGTATTTCCGGAAGGCCCATTTTTCAGCCTCCCGAGGTTGCAGAAGCTTCCCTCAAGCCTCTGGGAGGCCGAAAAAGGCCTCAAACGGGCCGAAAATCAGCTGGGAGGCACGCGCATGCACAGTGCAGGTAAGGGGGCAGCAGGGGGGTTTTGCACACGCATGCACAGAGGAGCAGGGCGCATTGCATTGTGGGTGCCAACATGTGCGTGTGGGCGCTTTCGGCACACCACAACAAAAAGGTTTGCCATCACTGGGCTATGTATACTACTGCTATCAGTCACTCTCTCTCAGTGTTCAAAAGGAGGCAATGGCAAATCACCTTTTAAAAAACCTTACCAAGGAAACAACATGGATTAATCCAGGCAGTTACCAGGAATCAACACTAATTCAGGAGCACAAAAAAATAAAAAAAAATGTCTTTACTTGGCACCAACATAATCATTTTCAAAAATGGATGGCAGAAATCCATTTAATGAGATTATGGTGGCAATTAGGATTTATTTATTTATTTTAGTTTACTTTATTGTCATTGCACCTCGTACAACGAAATCAAACACCATCTTCAGTGCACATCATGACCATGACCATAAAAATAAACACAAACACACATCCTTCACCCTTCACACAATGAACCGGAAACCCCCGACACCACACCAACACTGCACTATACAGCAGAATTGAAAAGAGCTACTGCCCTGGGATAGAAGCTGTTTTTCAGCCTATTTGTCCTTGTTTTTATTATTCTGTACCGTCTGCCAGATGGTAATAGTTCAAAAAAAGGGATCCCAGGATGAGATGGATCTTTGAGAATGTTTTGAACTTTCTTAAGGCAGCGGGAGCTATAAAGCTCTTCCAAAGAGAGGAGAGGGCAACCAATGATCTTCTGGGCAATGACATTAACCCTCTGGAGTGCTTTCCTATCTGCCACTGTGCAATTGGCAAACCATACAGAGGTGCAGTATGTTAAAATACTCTCTATGGTGCAGCAGTAGAAGGTCACCAGCAGTTTCTCCTTCAGTTGTTTTCTGAGAAGCCTCAGGTAGTATAATCTCTGCTGGGCCCTTTTGACCAGGGCTGCAATGTTATTAAACTGTTAAGCGGTCTAGGTCATACTATATCACTTTCTCCTAATGATTCTGAGGAGGAAAGGAAAATAACTTACCCAAATCCCTTTAACCAGATCATGGGGATTGAGATATTAGCAGAAAATCTTGCTAATTCAGATAAGGTTCTCTAACAGAACAAGTGATCAAGACCACAGCAGAATCATACAAAGCCTTGGACAGACTATTTACATATCCTGCCTGCTCCTGTTTGAGTCCAATTAAATATACTGTAAAGAAATTGTTTCTTCCTGGCAAACACAGAAATTGACCTTTGAAATCTATTACACCTTTTCTTAACCTCTAGATACATTTGCTATGACTACATTTGTGGACTTCTCCTGGAGTCACGGAGAAGTAGAGCCTACTAAGATAACTCAGGTTGCATTTTAATCATCTGTCAGTACACTCCACATACTTCCAAGTTGATGGGGTAAAAGCCATATATGGTGGTAGCTTGCAAGGTATGTTCTAAACTATAAATCATAACTTTCACATAACAAAGCACAAGAGCTTAGGGTAAAAATCGGGTTTTGATTCTACTTATGATATATGGGCCAAACCAGTGTTGTTCTTATCATTAAGAGAGAATTCTATGTATGGCACAAGTACTATTAAGACAGGCTACACAGGTTATACTTACCCTAACTTGTTAAAAAATATTATTTGAAAATCTCAATTTACCTAAGTCATGATAGGCTGCACATATCAATTATTTATGGTCTCATAAGGGGATGATCATGGCACACAAAAAAGAAAATTGAAATATAAGGGGAGTCGGTGGCAAAGACCATGAATCCATAAATGAAATAAAAGAAAATAATTATTGTATGTCCATAAACTAAGAGAAAGGAAAATGATGTAATAGGTTTAAATGAAAAGATTTGATTTTGTGAATTTAATTGAATGTATCAATATCTGCAGGGGAATGAGAAGGGAAGGACCACATATGAGTTCTGGGAAAGATTATGCAAATTCTAAATATATTAGATTCCTGGGGAAAAAATATTCCATTAGGTGACGTGAATGGGTGAGAGACAAGAGAGTTCAGGGTTCATAAAAAATGAATGGATGAGAGACACAGTGAAAAAAATGGTGACAGGTATTTGGATTGAAAAAGTTGTGTTTGGAACACAAGGATTAAGCACAAGTCTATTCATATGTTCATATGACAAAAGAATAAATGCAAATCTGGAGACATATAATACTAAGAAAAGCTAAAAAAATAAAACTAGAACAGTTCTGAATGTGAAAAAGGCCATTATTTGGCAATATCAAGAGTCAAACTTGGGCAAGATTGGATATGGGAGAAGTGAAACAATGAGAGAGAAAGTAAAAGGATTATAAAAGGGAACATACAAGCTATGGATGAAAAGTTATAATGTGTAATGACTACAGGAACATCTTGTTTCCTTGTACAAAGGGAAAGTTAGCAAGAGTCAATGAAAAAACTTCAAGGCAATTAGTTTATTATTAAGTGTGCTTGTGATCTCTCTCTCTCTCTCTCTCTCTCTCTCTCTCTCTCTCTCTCTCTCTCAACTTAACAACCGCAAATGGGAGTGCTAGAATTGTGGTAGCTGAATGAAGTGGTCACATAAGCATTTAAAAAAAGAACAGAAGCTGAACAGATGGCATTTGGCATTTTTAATCCAGGGAGCAGAAAAGCCTTTAGACTTACCTATTGAGAAAGATAAATTTTTTTTAAGATCATGGGCACAAATGGCACTGGATCCCCCACAATCTCCTGCACCACCACAGAGATTTATTTTATAATGCACTTTATCAGGATCCACAGCTTCCCATGTATAACTGAAAAAAAGAAGGGAAAGTATCATTGCTATGTTTTAACAAACTCCACAAATAACTGCTTTAACCTGAACTACTGTGCTCAAATATATTTTCATCCATCCATTTTTTTCATCCACACTGACCTGCTCATTATTAATACCATGCTTATGTATTAATTCTGTTAATGTTCTAATTAACATAAAGTATATGTACATTTAAAAGTATCAATGAAATAATATAATTTTATTATTCATAATAATCCTAATGATAAAAACAAAAAAGAGGAGTCTGGAAAATTATCTTATGAAGCTAACTCCTCCAAAGCCATCGCACTTGACATCTTGAAGCTTAAACATTCTGAGGTGTCATATATACAAAGCAAAATATTTTATTTTGATTTTATAGTCATACAAAACAAATTTAATAGAGTTGACAGCAATTTTCTACTGTTTTACCAGAAAACATTTAAGATTCTTGAATTTGCATAAATAGTGGAATATCTTCAGCGTCTTTAAAAAAAAGTTAGTGACTTAGGAATCACAGTTAATTCTTCCAAACTGTGAGTGATAGAATCGGAAGAAGTTATAGTATTTGAACTAGATAATCAAATATTTAAAAGTGTATAAATTGCCAAAATAGTAAATAAAACTTTTTAGTTCTGCAAAGTGTTAAAATATAAACAATATTAAAGAACTGAGAACGCCATCAAGGGCATTCCTAGAATTAAAGACTTACTACAAGGAAATATAACTTGGTAAAAGTGTTTTTTTAAAAACACACATTTCAAGTTTTGAGCCAACAAAACAAAGATAATAATTCATTTTCACTTCTCATTGATTAGTTATCTATTACTGAAAAAAAGCATCTTAATTATGCAGTGCAAATCAGAGAAAATTGGAATTTAAAGCAGAGGAACATAGTAAAGTGATTTCACATGGCTGAATTCACACCATGCATTGATTGATTGTTTAATAATGGCTTATTAAACTAGAATAACTGAGTTCACATATAGCAAGAAAGCTATACAGCTATAAAAGTGCATTTTGATTCAGCCCTGGGTACAAACCATGCCATTGCAACACATCATTTTCCATCTACACCAAAGGTAGGATCAGGAAATAAGATCTAAATCTTCACCTAATTTCTAGTTAATCAACAAAGATTTTTATGTTCCAAATGCTTGACAAAGAAAGAGCTATCCCCTTATTTCCTTCATAGAAACAGCTACCAAACTCAAGGAAAAAATAGAAGCAAATTATTTGCATGAAAGCATCAGTGAAAACTAATTTTAGCACTGGTCATGTGGTCTTTTTCTTTAATTATCTGTTTACTTTTCAGAGCAAAATGAATATTAGTAATTCTAATGAAAAAGCCAAATAAATCCCACAAACCTAAAAGTTGAACATCCTAGCTTAGCATTTTAGAGGGGGAAAAAGCACCATGTGAAGATACTAGATATTAAACATGCAAAGATCATAAAACACAAGTTTCATTTTCAACACATTTGTCTATGATTACTTGAATAAACTTTTCACTAGTTTTTATATTTTTAAAAATTTTCATTACTAACCTGTTACAATTATGTCTGACTCCTAAATTATATATAGAAGTATCAGACGGTAGTGAAATGAAAAAAAAGGTGTCAACAAATCTAGTTTTAATCATTAAGAACTGAAACTATAACATGCCTTTATTTTAAAATGCTAATTAAATAATACAATTAAGCACGTGTTTTCAAAAAAGTTTTTTCACAGCATACATTTTTGAAATGTCTATATTCTTCTCAAAATACATTTCTCCAATATTATTTTAACTATTGTGGTTAGGCATGAACTTTCCATAATAAGGAAATATTATTATTATAATTATTATAATTATTCTATAAATAATTCAGCTATAGGCCTAGACAGCTAACTAGATGAATCACAACCACAAAAAGTGATTCAAACATTGGAGCTAACTGCTGTGTATTATACTGTATATAAAGCTTTTTCTGAGCTTTACCCAATCATGTGACTGTCAGTCAACTAGGATGTCTTAAAATACACAAAGGCAGGCAGAAATAATTGTTTAATATCACAAAATCCGGTCTTTCTGTCTTCACTGAGATTATCCTTTAACACAGTTGTTCTACTTTTATAGCATGACAAGATTAACCTATCCATAAAAATTAAGGACTTGATCAGACAAATGGGGCTTTTTTACAGGTAGCTAACTTATGACCAAGATTGGGACTAGAATCTTGGTTGTTGAGTGAAGCAGTTGTTAAATGAAATGCCTACATGACCGCTTTGCTTAACGATTGTAATCTCAGCTCTTCCATTTGTGGTCCTTAAGTACTGTAGATGGAATAAAAGAACTGCCTGCCAAAGGAGGGCAGGTAGCTATCCTCTCTGGGCAGAAGAGAGGATGTGCAGTAAGGTGCAGGAATGGAGCTTGGATCTTCAGAATCATATTGTTGGCCCAGCCCGACCCAAGGAATTCCCCTCCCCTCCACGCATGAAAGGGAACCTCCTTTGCTGGGCTGGAGAAACTGAAACTCAGATCTTTGCAATCCATGCATTATTTCTTCAGCCCAGCAAAGGAGGTTCCCATTCCCTCCCTGCGCTTTGTTTCTGCAGCCAAAGTCAATGGAGAGGCTGGCATGAAAATTGAAAGCTGCCAACATCTACCAAAGGATTTTCCCGCTCTTTCCACATATTCCATGTATTTCCCAGGCATTGAAAGGAGGGGAAATCCTTTGGTAGCTGATAGCAGCTTTCAATTTTACATGCCAGCTTCCTCATTGACTTTTGTCAGGCTGCAGGAACAAAGCGCAGGGAGGGAATGGGAACTCCTTTGCTGGGCTGACTTTCTTGGGAAGACAGGAGAGAAGTTTGCAAATGGTGATCAAATAATAGTGAAGTGTTTGGCAATTGGGCTTAAGCATGAACAGGTTGCCAAGCACCCAGATCGCCATCACATGACCTGGGGGGGGGGGGAATTAGGAGTGGCAAGATGTTTTACAATGACTGAAAGTGCTTTACAGGCTATAAAGCCTCACTTTCCAAGCTGCTGTGATTCTTGTATCTTCCAAGGGTAAATTTTAATCTCTGATCTCATACTGCTTGCCTGTAAGTTTAGTTTACTTTATTATCATTGCAACTCGTACAATGAAATTAAATAGCATCTTCAGTGTACATTATGACTATGAAAATAAACGCAAACATGCATCCTTCACATCCTATGCATTGAATTGAAAACCCCTGATATTGCATTAATATTGCACAATAGAGTAGAATTCAATAGAGTTGGGATAAAAGCTGTTTTTCAGCCCACTTGTCCTTGTTTTTATTATTCTGTACCGTCCACCAGATGGTAATAGTTCAAAAAAAGGGTTCCCAGGATGAGATGGATCTTTGAGAATGTTTTGAACTTTCTTAAGGCAGCGGGAGCTATAAAGCTCTTCCAAAGAGGGGAGAGGGCAACCAATGATCTTCTGGGCAATGACATTAACCCTCTGGAGTGGACTATAGAAGGAACAGATCAGATATCCAGCCCTTGCTTATCAATGGAGACTGAGTGGAGCAAGTGGCCAGTTTTAAGTTTCTGGGTGTTACCATAAAAGAGGACCTGACCTGGGGTGCTCACATTGCAGCCCTGGTCAAAAGGGCCCAGCAGAGATTATACTGCCTGAGACTTCTCAAAAACAACAACAACAACAACAACTGATTAACTCAGTGTTAAAAACAGCATGCAAATTGCTACACTACTTTGATTGCTGACATTTTTCCAACTGTTTGCCCATCAATTCAAAAAGAAAAAGCATCTGATCTTAATTGTATATTGATTTTTAAAACCCTACAAATCAGTGTATTTGAATCCAAAATGTACACTATGTTATAATCTGAAAGAGAATTTTAACAAAATGTTGTAGTTGGCATGTCACTAGAAAAATTGTCTGCAATGTACAGTGTTTCCCCGAAAATATGACCTATCACAATTCCTAAACAGATTTTCACACCTGCACCTAATATAAGCCCTACCCCAAAGAAATAAGCCCTAATTAAGCCCCGCCCACATCTAGCTGTATGAGGTAGGGTAAGACGCAGATGGAAAAATCAAGCTAGGGCAGGGGAGCATGCCCTGCACTCATTTACCTCACTGTGCTGGGGGAGCTGCTCATGGCAGAATGCCGTGAGGCTCGCCTTGCCAGTGGAGCCACTCGTGGCACGTCACAAGACAGGTCTTGCTCGTGAAGCCGCTTGCAGCACAATGCCACGAGGCTCGTCTTGCCGGTGGATCTGCTCGTCGCACATCACAAGGCTCGTCTCACCGGTGAAGCCGCTCATGGCACAATGCCGCGAGACTCGTGCTGGTGGAACCGTTCATGGCAGTGGAGCCACTCGCGGCTAGATGCTGCATGGTGTGTTGTGCCATCATGTGCACAAGCGGCAGCACCAGTGAGACGAGCCTCACAGTGTTCTACTGTGAGCAGCTCCACTGGCACAATGAGCCTCATCCTGCCGGTGGAGCCACTCATGGCAGAATGCCGTGAGGGTCATCTTGCTGCTGCAGCCACTCACAGACGCCACAAGGCTTGTTGTGCTGGTGGAGATACTCACAGCAGAATGATACTAAGCAGGATTAATCAAGCTCTTACTCCCCCCATTCTTAATGCAAAAGCAAAACAACCTCTGTAGTGCTACCAAGAAAAGTAATGGATACTTCCATGAAGACTTCACTAAGACTTGAACTCAACTTGAAGATGTTTTCCCTTTCCATCTCTATAAAAAATTGCATATAATTGACTTGGAATATAAATCCCACAAAATTCTATGGTACGTAGTTCATTAATTTTTCTTTTTACAGCTCTGTAATTCCTTAATTCAGGATAAAGTTGGGGCAACTGAACACAGCTGAGCATTCACTTACTGGATGCCCTTCCTGACACCTACATGGAGTTTGCAGTAGACATTTTCTCTTTGTATCCTGAGAAACATCTGCTGTAACGGATTGAACTCTCCACCTTCTGAATGGGAGTTGAGCATCTTCACCACTATGCGATTACACCGCTCAGATCTTAACTTGATTAATAAAAACTAGTAACTGTGCTACAAATAGTAATAGAATGACAAACATTTTTCAGGAAATTCTAATTTAAGAGCAGGTCAGAAAATAGGCTTCTGTTTTTATGAACAAATTAAGACATTGGACAATTGCTCTGTGCAATATAAGCATTGATGTCTAAAAACAACCAACCAACAAAACTAGGCTTTTCCCCCCCCACTGAAACAGAGTTATGAATCATGACAAAATAAGACACAGCTAACAGGATATCATTTTGCACGAGCTTAATTTGCATTATATTAATGTAACCTTTATTATAAATATAATTGTAGACAGACTATGGTTAAAGAGACTTGGCTTGGATGTTTCCTATTTTTAATTCTTCTTAGATTATATGCTATTCAGAACCAATTGAAAAGAAGTAATAAAATAAATAAAACAATGAGCTAATGAGTTATGAACTAATTAGTTTCTAATGCTCATAACCGATTAGCTGAAATACCTTCACTGGAAAGACAACAGTTAGGTTCTCCAAAGTGTCATTTGAAGAGTCCAGATGGCTTACATGAACTTGTTATAGAGAAATCCCAAATATTTTTATCAAAAGTTTAAATATATATTTCATTTTAGTCATGAAAGGAATCATACAAAGTCTTATATCACTTATGAAAAAACAATTTGTCTGCTGCTGTTGGTCCTTAAATATTGCTCTGAAGGGAGAAATAATTCACAATTAAATGCTGCATTCAGAGAAAGTGAAAATGAAGAAAACCAAAAGTCCAGGATGCATTTACTCGTGGTGTAGTCTTTATAAGTTTTTAACAATGATAAATTAAGCGCTTCATTTACACTTGCTTATATATGAAAGCAAGCAAGCACAACATACATTTCCAATGTTCTTCTATAAAATGGATATAATTTCTTTGGTTCTGCCTTAGAGTATGCTACTGAGGAAGTAGAGATTTAATATTACTTATTCTTCAAGCTTATATAGCACACCAAAACAGCAGACAGAGGTGACAAACAAATACTAAGGTTATGTTTTTGCTGAATGTACTGGTATACAGAATGTAACCTAGCCATATCCTAAACTAACCAGAGTCTGGAATTATGCCTTCCAGAAAAAGATTGTGGCTCGATAGGAGAGTGCATGTAAAAGATTCTTAGCATCATCAGAAGAAGTTGAGAAAAATTTCCCTAACCCTATCACTCTGAAGAACTGTTGCTTATAACAGATAATGGTCCTCAGCTTACATATATGCGTGGTTCACATAACATGCTGAATTATGTGATTTTTTAATGGTTATCACATGGTTTATTTAGTAAGTTGTAAAAACCCAGCTGACCCATGTATTAAATTGGTTAACCAGGGGTCTTCAAACTTGACAGCTTTAAGACTTGTGGACTTCAACTCCCAGAATTCCTCCTCCAGTCATGTTAACTCAGGAATTCTGGGAGTTGAAGTCCACAAGTCTTAAACTTGCCAAGTTTGAAGACCCTTGGGTTAAGCCAACCAATATTGCATAAACTCAACCAACCACACTGAATTGGGGGGGCATTCATCAGCAAAGAAGTCAGAGCAGAAAGTTTTCAGAGCCAGTTCATTTTATTCTCTTATGCAAAAGGTACTTTCTTTCACCCCAATCTCTCTTCTTTTGCCTAACTTGGGAAAGGAACTGATTTTTCTTGCTTTTTAGGTTCAACAACCACCCCTATATTTAAAGACTGTTTAACAACCCTGCTCTCTTAAGTCACGAAACATTTAGTAGGTACTGTTTATCAGTACACTTACAAAGGAAACCTGCACAAAGAAATTAATAGCATTCTGCAATAGCGTTTAATAAGAGAAATACTACACACAAACATGGAATGCTCAGGAATTTTGTGCGGGAAAAGTTTAGGAGAAGGCACAATTTAAACAAATGACAGCAGCTGTTACCCATCAATGAAGGTCAGGAAAATTTCTGCCTCCATTACTGCATAGCAAATGACATGCAGCAAGCTTTTCGGGAAAGCAAGTGGTTGAACAAGGCGACGATGCTGGTTATTTGAAACGCCAACTATGTTTGGTAACTGTAAAAGGTCGCTTTTTCAATCATAGTTCCTCTTAATTTAACCCTGGGGTAAATCAGAGGAAGCGTAAAAGAGGCACTTGGCAATGTAAACTGCAAAAGCACTCATGCAAATGCGTATTTAAGGTTCAACACGTCCACACTGCCTGCCCAAGAGAAAAAGATTAGAGGAGCCAGCCACAACCCCGGAGACAAATTCCTTCGCAAACCGTCCCTTCCCACCGAGGGTCCCGCGGAGCTGCAGCTGTCCCACGCAAAGAGCCGGAGTTCCGGGAGGGCTGGGCGCTTACTGGCATAGATCCTGGTAACTGAAGGCGTCCTGGGCCGCTACGGCGGTGGAGAGATCTCCCTTCCAGCATGGGAGGAGAAGCAAGAAGAAGGCAGGCAGCCAGCGGAGCCGGAGCGCAGCTGCCCCGCACGCTGCGGCGAAGGCGAAGACGCGTCCCATGGCAGGCCGAGGGAAAAGCTCCGTGAAGGTTACTCGCCTAACATGAGCGAGCAGAAAGCGAGAGAGAGAGAGAGAGCGCACTGGCGGAAGAGTCATGTGACTCCCTCCCCCCTCCCAATGCCGGTCACCTGACAGACCCGGAGCCTGTCACGTGCTGATGCTCATGTGAGGCGAGGCGCGAGGGTGACGGAAGCGAGGGTGGGGGGGCGGGAGGCAGGTGGCGCAATTAGGGGAGGGGCGCTTTCTCGCTCTTCTTGAATGGGGCCCTCGGGCTCCCTCGCCAGGTTGGCGCGCCTAATCCTCGAATATTTTTCTTATGTATACATAAGGAGGGTCCCAATAAAGGAGATATTATTAGCTCAGGGTTGAAATGAAGGCTCCTTGGTGGCCTCCGAGTTTGGAGGTTTTCTTGCACACGTTCTGTTACCCAAACTAGGTAGTATTATCACTACTAGTCTGGGTTAGAAGGAAAAAATCACCCCGGTTGCCTCAGCTGGGAAGGGTTCGCTGGTGCTGTGGGAAGCCCCCCCCCTCCTCCTGGAAGAATGAAATATTTTGGGAAATATTAAAAAGGCAGAATATTATATTTCCCTAATGAGAAGAGGAGAAGCGTATTTTTAGAGACAGGAAGTGGCCCCCACTTTTTCTTAATAGCCCACAGCAGATGTCAGCACTTAAAGAGATAAAGAGCTTATTGAAAGAACTATCTAGATGGCTCTATTCATAAGCAAGGCAAATACTGCAGGAAAAAGAATCCATCCAAGACAGGATATTTCAAAGCTGCTTGCAGCAAAGTTTGATAGCTAATAAAGGCAGAGTGATAGGATTAGAAACAGCCGCCTCACCCAAGATCTGACCCAGGATGAAAGTCATTAGCCACAATAGGAATTGGCTAATAACCCTTTCAGAGCCCAAGCCCCCTCATTGCATGACACCCCCCCCCCAGAGCAGTTCAAATTCAGATAAGCAACAAACAAAAGGTTGAAAAAATTAGCATTTGCATTTCCTCTTTTGCCTATAGAGCCAGCTATGACCTCTATATTTATTTAATTAATTAATTTATATTGCCACCTATTCATCTATAACTCCTTCAGTCAATAGAATACATATTCTTGCACAGGAACAGGAAGCTCAAATACAACACCCAACAAAGGTATTTAAGAAAAACCCACTCTCAACTCCATTTTGTCAGCTGCCCAGAATTACATGTGGTTCTGCTTCATCAATAAACCATCTTTCCTATCAGCCTCCATGTTTCCAGTGTCTTTTTCCCAGCTTGGAACTGAACCAGATGGATTTTTCTTCCAACAGTGCCTGTGAGACGACTGCCTCTTGACAAGGGGGAATGAGAAAGATTTAGACCTAGAACTTACTTAGAATAACTTTGTTGCCTCTTTAAATGTACACCAATTGGCATAAATTAAAATGAAATTTCATTGCATAAGTGCTTAAAGGGTCACCACCTCCAAAATACACTATATAAACATGACAAATAAATAATAAATATGCATATACCCAGAGGTGGTATTCAGCAGGTTCTGACTAGTTCTGGAGAAGCGGTAGTGGAAACTTTGAGTAATTTGGCAAATACGACCTCTGACTGGATCTGCCCACATCTATTCTCTGCCTCCCAAGTCCCAGCTGATCGGCTGGGTCTTCTTTTGTTGCCCTGCACAGGAGAATGGAGCTGGAAAGCAGGTTAGTGGGGTGGGAAGGGAATGGGAATTTTGTAGTAACCTTCCCCCAGGAGTGGGGTGGGAATGGAGATTTTACAGTATCCTTCCCGTCACAACCACCAAGAAATGTCACCAAGCCAGTAGTAAAAATCTTTGAATCCCACCACTGCATATACCCACATATATGACACACAGAAACAACACAGTCAAGTTTGGATGTATACATATACATGGTGAGAAAAGCAAATCTTGCGAGTTTACCAGATAGATGACAAGGGGAACAAAGCTATTACAGAATCTAGTAGTCCTGCTATAGATACTGCTATAGATACTATAGATACTTTGAAACCTCCTCCCAGAGGGGAGCAACAGAAACAGACCATGAAGTGGGTGTGTGGGGTCTCTAACAATGCTTTGAGCTCTAAGCACGTAACACTTATAAGCAGTATCCTGAATACCAGGAAGCAAGCTTCCTACAGTATAATCTTCTCGGCTGTCCTTACAACTCTCTGAATGGACTTTCTATCTGAGGCACTGCTGCCACCAAACCAAAGAGTGATGCAGTTTGCTAAAATGTTCTCAATCATGCCTCTGTGAAAAGTGGCCAGGACGTAAGGAGAAAGATGTGCTCTCCTCATTCGATGAAGGAAATGCAGATGCTGGTTTGCACAAAAGGTGCATGAAGAAGCAAGCCGCAGACTTAAAGAGAGATTCAGCTCTATGGGGAAGCCATTGCTCCAGAGAGCTGTGTCCTTTACTGAAGGCACATCTCACTTCTGTTGAATAATTTAAAGGATGGTGCAGATTGAACGTACCTTGAAATTAGGAGTGCTGCTGGATTATTGATAGCCCCACTTTAGACCAGTATTTTGTTTCTTAGGATTGCTGGTCAGATGCCTCTGGAATGTCCCAGAGGGAGGTGCAAAAACAATTTCCTCCTGTAATTGGTATTTGAAGGAATATTGCCCCCAACTAGATGCTTCAAAATTATTATTTGTTTGAACTATCCTTTACAAAGTAACACATCCAAGTTAGTGACTGTCATGTATTTGAGTTAGCTGTATATGTATTTGTAGCCCCATAGGGAGATAGGCAGCTAGTAAATTTAACAAATAATAATTATGTGGTGTGAAGAGGTCCAACCAATCACTTCCTCAGGTGACTCTTGTCCATATGATCACAAATGGATATTGTATTATCTTACAGGACTTATTAATTTAGTGGCTTTTCCTACATTGAAGCTAGGCATTACATATTGAATAGGACACAGTTGTTTAGTATCCTTTGCATAACACTTGGGATGTATAAATCTATTATTTGTTTGCATAACATGCTAAGCTGCAATGTGATTTGCTTCTTTGTGGCCTTTGAAGTATATAAACAAAAGGCATATAGTTTATATAAAAATCCTCACAATGTGTTCAATTGTAGTATACTTAAGAAGTATGTTTTTTTTGGCTTTTCTCATCTTTGGATTCTTGCCAGTACATTTCTTTGTTTTAGGCTAGTGTGCTATGATGGCGTTGTTTCTTGTTAATTACATTTTCTCAACAGCATTCTGTGCCTTATAGCAGTGGTCGCCAACCAGTGGGCCGGGGACCACTGGTGGTCTGTGAGAAAATGTTGGTGGTCCGCAGAGAAATGTCACCCCCAAAGCAATTAATCCAGGCTGCACAGGAACACAAGGCTGTGCCAACCCACATGACCCACAGGAACACAAGGTTTGTATCACTTGCATTGTGAACAACACAGGGTAGTGAGGGGAGGGCGGGAAAGGGCGGAGGAGAGGAACTTGCCCCACACGTCTAGCCTGACCTGGTTCTTTCTTCTTCTGCTTTTGGCTGCATGCAAGGAAAGCAGCAAAAGTCTTTCTTTTTCTCCCCCAAACACTGCCAGAAATGAGTCTTTTGGACCCTGCAAGGCATCTTGCTCCAAGAGGCTGCATTGGTGTGACAAGTCTCACAAAGATTCGTTTCTGGTGAAGTTTGGGAGAGAGAAAGAAAGGCTTCTGCTGCTTCTACTGCTTTCTTTACATGAAGCCAAAAGTCTTCTCTCCCCCACTCCCCGCCTCGAGAACGGAGCTGGAGATGGTATCCTGCAAACCCAAATAAAGAATGATCGATCGGTAGGAAAACGTGGTGGGGAATTTTTCTGCAGACTTTTTGGGGGATTTTCCCAGGGTCTCTGGTCTGCGGGATTTAAAATTATGAATTTGGTGGTCCCTGAGGTCCAAAAGGTTGGCGACCCCTGCCTTGTAGGAAACAATCGGGCAAGCAACACTTATACACATCTGTGTCCTTTTTTTGCCTCTTGTCTGAATATTATGGAAAACATGTATACCTATAAAATATTGGCGTCCAAGAAGATGGAGCAAAGATAAAATAGTAGATCTAAATGCCTGGAAGTTCTAAAAAATGTATGAAGATGCTGATGGGATCAGCATTTCTGGGGGTAGAGGGGGTGACAGGATGTCAAGGTTACAGACAAGTGGCTAGAAAATATTTCTTTTCCTAGAATCATTTGGGTGCCCTGTAATGACTTTTAGTGATGGCCCTGTAATTAATTGTTTATACAAACATAAATTAGGCAACCTGCATTTTTCTATGCTGCGTATTGAAATTTGTCAACAGAAAATACCCATATGATTTTCTCAACAATAAAATAACTGCCCTGTAACACACATTTCAGAATGGTTACTCTAGTCTGCCATTTGCTCCTGGGGAAAAAAGGAATGTTCCAAAAAATACATTAGTTCTCAAGCCATAGGAACTGCTTGCAATCAAGAAAGCTAGATTCTCACTGAATTTATTAACCGTATGTAAAGTGGGAACTTAGATTACAAAAAACTTGACAACTGGATATGTTGTAAGCAGGAAAGTATACAGAATTTATTTCTTGCTTCTCGGGATGTTATCCTCAGCGAATGTGGCCATTATAGAAAGCAATATGATAACAGTACAAGAATTGTATAGGTTTATTGATTCAACACAGTTGTCTCTTTAATGTATTTCTCACCCAACTTATTAAAGGTATACATAGCTGATCAACACAACCTTCCCAAAATAAACTGTGGGAAGTCACCACCACCCCTCCTAGAAGAATGAAATATTTTGGGAAATAATTAAAAAAAGGCAGAATATTATATTTCCTCAAAGGGACAAATAGAGAAACATGTTAATAATAATAAAACATGTTTATTGAAAGAAGAAGCCAACTATCTAGATGGCTCTATTCATAAGCAAATACTCTCACACAAGATCCAAAACAGCACAAAAGCTATTAAGCCACAATAGGAATTGCCCAAACCCTTTCAGACCACAAGCTCCTTCATTCCATCATCTCAGAGTAGTCCAAATTTCAACCAAACCTGGGAGCTCAGATAAACCCCTAGGATTTGCATTTACTACCTATAGAGCCAGCTATGACCAGGGGTGGGATTCAAATTTTTTAACAACTGGTTCTGTGGGCGTGGCTTAGTTGGTGGGCATGGTTTGGTGGTCATGTGACTGGCTGGGCGTGTCCAACTCAACATCACTCACACCGAGGCACGCATCTCCTCAGCTGGCCTCTCATGACTGTGGGGATGCTGCAACAGTCGTAAGTGTGAAAAACGATTATAAGTCACTTTTTTCAGTGCCATTGTAACTTTGAATGGTCACTCCACACAAGAAAAGTACCAGCAAAAGAGGGGAAAAAAACTCCAGAGAAATTCCAGAGTCAGGAAGTCTAGTCCTGCCAAGCATGTAATAAGGGTTAACGGAGAGGCAGTTTCCGTAAGCAACACCAGAATGTTTCCTTCCTGCCTTCCTTACAGGGGTGGGATTCTACCAATTCGCACCTATTCGCAAGAACCTGTTGTTAACATTCTAAGCAGTTTGGAGAACTGGTTGTTAGAAGAAATTACTGGCCTAATCCTGTAAGGAAGGCAGGAAGGAAACATTCTGGTGTTGCTTACAGAAACTGCCTCTCTGTTAACCCTTATTACGTTCTTGGCAGGACTAGACTTCCTGTCTCTGGAACTTCTCTGGAGTTTTTCCCCCCTCCTTTGCTGGTCCTTTGCTTGTGTGGAATGACCATTTAAAGTTATAATGGCACTGAAAAAAGTGACTTATGACCATTTTTCACACTTACGGCTGTTGCAGCATCCCCACAGTCATGAGAGGCCAGGCGAGGAGATGCATGCCTCAATGTGAGTGATATTGAGTTGGCCACGCCCAGCAAATAACAGGACCACCAAGCCACACCCACCAACTTAGCCACACATACAGAACCGGTTGTTAAAAAATTTGAATCCCATCCCTGCTTGGTACGATCTGTAAATTTTCCAATTATCATGTCAACTTGTAAAACATTTCTATGCCGATGTTCTGGCAGTCTTCAAAAGCTTTTTTTAAACCTCTGCATAAAATAGGTAGTTTTGGATACTTCAGTCATGGGTTCACTGGTGCCTATGATAGGAACTGTTTAAAAGCATGAAGACTCCAAGAACGTCACTCAAATACAGCCTGTGAAAAACTCAGTTGGTTTCAACAAAAAGTATAATTAACAATGAATGTTGAAAGCCTTAAAAAGATCTGGAGAGCCATCCTATCTGTCTGTTAATGCAGGGGTCCCCAACCACCGGTCCACGGACCGGTACCGGTCCATGGAACAAGTCCTACCGGGCCGCTGGTTGCTGGGCACCGCCATCTTTTTTTGATGAAAAAGTGCTTCCGGTGAGCTTTTCCGGGTAGAAAGCTCACCGAAGCACTTTTCATCAAAAAATGATGGCGTGTAGGCTCGGTGAGCTTTTCTGCAGAAAGCCATTTCTACCCGGAAAGCTCACGAGCGTGAGCGCACCATCTTTTGATGAAAAGTGCTTCCGTGAAGTCACCGGAAGCACTTTTTCATCAAAAAAAGATGGCGGCGCCCAGCTGATGCCGGTACCGGGCCGCGGCATAAAAAAGGTTGGGGATCACTGTGTTAATGAACCTGGGAAGTGAAATAGTCGGAGTGAAATATTGGGGCATACATACGTGTACCATCGTGCCTACCGTCCCTGGCCTATTGTCCCCATTTATTCGTGCCTATTTCCTGTATTCTTACTCATGTTTATACTTATACCTATTATCTTGTAAATAAAGTGGTTTAGCTGTTTCCAGTGGGTGAGCTGCAACACAGAAAAACTAGTTTCAGTTGTCAAGGAAGAATTGCTAAGATGACAAGGGCTCTTGAGTCTCTTACAACCAAGAACACTAAATTTTACAACCTCATTAAACAAATTGATTGAAAGGTAGAAAGGAGATTAGGTTGCAATTTCTTGGCAGCTGGATACTGTACATTTATTTTAACCATTTATTTCTAAATCCTTTAGAAGCAGGATTCCTTGATTCTTTTGCTAAACCCCTGTTGATGCAATGTGAGGGTGTGTGTCACCTTTCAGGTTTCATACAGTTTTTGGCAGGTGATGGTAGCAATTTACTCAAAGCTAAGGAGATAAATGACAGAAAATCAAAAGGGCGCAAGTCAGAATCCGTTGCAGACAAAGCTTGCCCAAGTATTCTCTTTCCACAGGAAGATGCAGAAGAGTAATTACAGTACAATCCAAAATTGAAAGAATCAAACCAGATAGATCAACCTGCTGAAAGGTCAGAGTGTAAAGTTTTCTTGTACAAACAGAGTATACAGGAACAATACACCAAACAAAAGAAATCAGACAGTTGCTTCCAACTGAGAAATATGGGCTGGGAATGCCTCTGAAATGATGCTGCAACCAGTTAACTTCAGTTAAGGTAGTCAGTTCCTTGCTTGGCAAAGTGCCACATTAAGTGCCTTTGCTCTACTCTCCTGTTCTATCCATCAAGCCTGAAGACTTGAAGGCTGTACACCAGGGCTTTCAAGCTCACAGGCCACGGGCTGGATGTGTCACATGCTGGCCATGCCCCTGCCTAGTTTAGCGAAGAGGAAAAAAGCCCCAATATGTCACATGATGCTGCCATGACAACATGAGTTTGACACCCCTGCTGTACACCATCTTCTGACTTCTCCAGCTGTTCTGATGGTTCCTGTATTTGATCAGCCTCAGGTGATTCCTGTCTTGGTGTCTTCTGAGGCTGACATTCCACTGGTTCAGCTGGAGCAGCTTTATCAGAATCAGATTCAAATGAGTCCTGGGCCATGACAGGTAAGAACTACTCATTTCCCTCATAAAGGAGGAACGTGCAGAAGTTTTGAACCTGTAATATTATACAAAGCACAATTATCTTTCTATAGCCCTGAGAAGTTCATTTCTCTAGATTTTTTTTTAAAAGAGGGGAACAAAAGAAGATGAGCTAGGATAGAGTGATCAAAAAAAGGTCACTAAAAATGATTGAAATTGATAAGGAATTCTTTGTCTCACTTTTCTCCATTTTATCTTCTCTATGGAAAAAGGAAAATGGAGAAGACCCCATTCTTCCACTGACTGATATAGACTTATGTCCCACTCTCACTCAGAAAATTTGATCAATTTTAGGTGCATTTTACCATGGATCAGAAGATGGAAGAGAATAGCTGGTCCCAAGAGTATCCATCGGTGGAGCTGGTCAAAATTTTGACATGGTGGCCATAACTGCAAAATTACAGCTGTTCTTTTTTTATATGTATTGCATGTCAAATTTTAATTACACAGTTAAGATTGCCACCTTGAGTTTTTTTATGACCCCTCCCTGTGAATAACCATGTTTGACCCTCTGTAAATGCTGTAGCAATGAATTAATTTGCAAGCTCAAGAGGCCATTAATAGATATAGTTCAAGATGGCGTCACTGATGGCAGCCAATGTGAAATGCTCTCCAATAGTTTTGATATTTTTATTATTTTCTATGACTCACTGCTGTTAGATCGGGTAGATCGGGTTCACCGAGACGCGAGACTCATAGTGAACTTCAGCTCTTTATTGAAGTATACAGTTTCGTACAAGACCTGCGAGCCGCGCGGCTTTTCTTATGGCTCGGCGGCCAATGACAGGACTTTGAATCTCCCGCGATCGGCTCGGCCAATCGCGGGAGGTTCTCAGCGCACCAATCACAGTAGTTTAGTTAGCCAATCAGATTGCGGTCCGTGTGGACCAATCAGAACTCAGGATTTTGAGAATGTTAATATAGAACACCCCTCCCCTCTTGGTTTCGTCCGACGGAGCGTGGTGACGTAGTCGCGCAGGTAGGCGGGGCTTCGTACCTGCCTAGTTGACTTGTGCGGCTCAGTAGGTGTTTGATCGTTGACCGGTTCGGACGGGCTCCTCGTCGCTCTCAACCTCTTCCATGGAACCGCCTGGAAGGGTGAGCCGGGCCTATTGCTGCAGCTCCCACCCGGTCTACCCGGGTCGGTCGAGTTGTCGGCTTCGCTGTTCCTGCCCGGTCTTTCTGGGCTGGTTGAACAGGCTTGGCTGCTCGTTCCAGGTGAAGCCCCTGTCTGCAACGGTTCGAGGTCTACCGGTGAGTATGGTTGGTTTATTGTTTGGGGTTGGCTTGTTCTGTTTGGGGGGTGTTCTGCTTGTGTTTGGGGGTGTTCTGTCTGCGTTTCAGGCCTTTTTTCATCCCCTTGCTTGGTTGTTATGGTTTCCCTCCCCTCTCTGGTTTCTTTAGTAGTTGTTTGCGGGGTATCCGGGCTGTCAGCGGCTAGTCTTGACCGTAGCTGGTCGATGTGCCGCTTCCAGCTCCTTCCGTCGGTGGTTTGCAGTCTGTAAGATCGGAGGCCGGTTATCTGGGTTATTTGTGCCAGTACCCAGAGTGGGTCTCCCATGAAGTTTTTCGCGTAGACTGTGTCTCCGATGTTAAATGTTCGATGTCTACTGGATGAGTCTGGGGTTTTTTCTGGGTTATATGTGGGGAGCAGTCGGTCTAGTGGGGACCTTAATTTTCTGCCCATCAGTAGCTCTGCTGGGCTTTTATTCGTGGTTGTGCTGGGTGTAATGTGCTGTATGAATAGCATTTTGTTTATTTTTTCCTGTATTTCGCCGGTTTCTATTTTTTGGATGGTTTTTTTTTGTGTATTGAACCATTCTCTCTGCCTGCCCGTTTGCCACCAGGTGAGCTGGCGAAGTTAACGCGTGCCTGATTCCCCGTTCGGCCAGGTATTTTTCAAATGCTAGTGCCATAAACTGCGGGCCATTGTCCGACACTAGCACATCTGGTAAGCCGTGTGTCGCGAAAAGTTTATTCAGTTTATTTATGACGGCTTCCGTTGTTGTTGTTTTCATGGTGCTTACTTCCAGCCAGTTGGAGTAAGCATCCACGGTGATGAGAAAAGTATGTCCCTTGGTGGGCCCGGCGAAGTCTATATGGATTCGCGACCAGGGGCCTCTGGGGGTTTCCCAATCCAGGACTGACTGGTGCGGCGGGGGGGTTGGACCTTGTCTCCTGGCATCTTTTGCACCCGGCTACCCACGTCTCGATTTGTTTGTCCATCCCTGGCCACCAAGCGTAACTCCTGGCCAGGGCTTTCATCTTAATGATGCCCGGGTGCCCCTCGTGCAGCATTGCTAGTACCCTTTTTTGTAAAGTTTCTGGTATAACCACCCGGTCTCCCCAGAGTATGCACCCCTTGTGTGTGAACAGTTCGGTTTGCCAATTTCTGAAGGCTTTGAATTGTTCGTTTCCGTCGCTTTCCGGCCATCCTCTACCCAGCTCAAGACCCGCACCAGCCGTTTGTCTTTATTAGTCTCTCGGGCAATGTCTGGCACGGTCAGGAGTGGGCTGGGTAGAGTCTCTATTTGCAGGGTTGTTGTTGTGGGTGCTGGGTCGTCTTCTAGGTCTGGTAGGGGGGATCGGCTTAGTGCATCTGAGTGCGAAATGTCCTTGCTGGGCCGGTGTGTCAGCTTGTAGCTGTAGGCGGCAAGGAACTCGGACCACCTTGTCATCCTGGGTGATAGGATGTTCGGGGTGGCCTTGTCCCCTGCCAGTATCCCTAGTAGGGGTTTGTGATCTGTAATGATTGAAAAGGTCCTACCGTAGAGATACTCGTGGAACCTTTTCACTCCAGAGATGATTGCGAGGGCTTCCTTGTCCAGCTGGCTGTAATTCCTCTCCGGCTTGGACAGCGTTCTTGAGAAGAAGGTGATGGGTGCCTCTTTCCCGTCCGGTAACGTGTGGCTGAGGACTGCCCCGATGCCAAAGCGTGACACGTCGCATGTTACCGCCAGCGGCAGGGTCTCGCTATACTGGATCAGGACTGCGTCTGACGTTAGTAGGTTTTTGGTCTGTTGGAATGCGTTTTCCTCCCGCTCCCCCAAGTCCAGGTGGCTGTTTTATCCAACAGCCTATGCAAAGGTTCCGCCGCGGTCGCCTTTTGGGATAGGAAAACATTGTAAAAGTTAATGAGTCCCAAAACGCCTGCAGCTTCGCCTTATTCGCTGGCGTGGGAGCTTCCTTGATGGCTCTAAGTTTTTTCCGGTGGGTGGATTCCGTGTCGGTCTAGGAGATACCCCAAGAATTCGACCCTCTCGGTGCAGAGTTGGCATTTCCCTTTTTAACTTGAAGGCCGGCGTCTTTGAACTTTTGCAGCACTGCCCTTAAACGGGTTTCCAATTGCTTTTTGTTGGTGGCTGCCACCAGCACGTCATCAAAATAGGGCACCACTCCTTTTATCCCCTGGAGAAGTCTTTCCATGAGGCTTTGGAAGACTCCTGGTGCGACGCTGACTCCAAATTGGAGTCGGTTGCATCGAATGCCCCCCGGTGTGTAACAATCATTTGCGCCTCAGCTGTTTTGGCATCGACCGGCAGTTGCTGGTAGGCTTGTGCCAGGTTGAGCTTCGCGAAGACCCGGCCTCCCACAGTGAGTGCAGAAGGTGCTGTACTACTGGGACGGGTAGGCACTTTGCTGCAGAGCATGGTTGAGGGTGGCCTTATAGTCACCGCAGATTCTTATGGAGCCATCCGGTTTGATGGGGGTGACTATGGGTGTTTCCCAGCGGGCATGGTCAATTGGCTCTATGATCCCTTGTGCGATGAGCTTGTCTAGCTGCTCATCGATTTTGGGTTTGAGCGCAAATGGCACTCGCCGCGGTTTGAGGTGGATTGGGGCAACGTTTGGGTTAAGGTTGAAAGAGATAGGGGCCCCTTGGTACTTGCCTAGGGTGTCGTCGAAGACCTCCTGGAAGTCCCTCACGAGTGCCGCTTCCCAGTCTGCCTCGCCGGTGTGGTGGACGCCGTCACTTTGATTCCCAGCGGGAAAACCATTGCAGTCCGAGTAGGCTTGTCACGATCGTGAGTGGCAGTACCTTGGTGTGGTCTTTGAAAGTGATCTTAAATGTCCAATGCCGACTACAGGGATGCGGTTTCCTGGTAGTCCTTCAGGGTCAGCATTTGGTCGCCCAGTTCACGGCGGCGGATGGTAGACACTAGGCGCTTGATTGTGCCCCAGGAGACCATGGAGAGGTAGGACCCGGAGTCCACCTCCATTTCGCAGGGTTGGTCTTCGATGCCTACCTCCATGCGTACCTTCCGGGCGTCGATGGTTGAGGAATGGCCGATGACGACCATCTGGTGGGTTTCTCTCGTCGCTGCGCCGCTGAGTCGCCTGTTCCGGCCGCCTTGGCTCCATCGGCTCTTGGCTTGGCGGTTTCGGTTCCTGGGGGTGCCGCCTCGTCATCGGGGCTGCTGCCTCGCCGCTGGGGGCTGTAGTTCCGCTTGTTCCGGCATACCTTGGCGATGTGCCCCGCTCGCAATGCTGGCAGATGGCGTCGAGAAAACGGCATTGGGAGCGGGGTGATATCCGCCGCAGCCGGCACAATGGAACCCCGACTTACGCCCCTCCGGTCCCGCCGATCGCGTTCTGCCTGGAGCCGGTGGATCTCCTCCTCCTTGTTGTCGGTGTTGGAGCGGGAGTCGACATCGCCATGGTGGGTGGGCATTTCTCGGTGGCTGGTCTCCACGGGCCTCGCCGGTGCTGGGGTCGCCTCGATGGTCGCCGGTCGCTCCGCTGCGCTCACTTGCCTCATCCAGGCCGCCGATTTGCGAGTGGCCTCGGCTGCAGTGCGCCGGCGAGGGTGTCGGGCGAGGGGATGTCGCCTTGGCCATTAGCCTGCTTTGTAGCACGGGGTCTCTGAGTCCGAGAACGACTCGGTCGCGTAAGGCTTCGGCCCAAGTCGGTAAACCCGCACAGGCCTCTGAGATCCCTCAGCTGGGCCACAAAGTCGCTGATGGCTTTGCCCTCGCGCTGGTCTCGCCGGTAGAAATCATGCCTTCGGATGAGGGTAGGCACGGCAGGGGCGTAATGGTTTCGTAGAGGATGGGCTCGAGGTCAGCCCAGTCCATTTCCTTTAGGTCGGCGGGCTTTGCTAATGCTTTGGCCATCTTGAACACTGCGGGCCCGCAGTGTGTCAAGAATACGGCTCTGCTTTTCTCTGCCCGCTGGCATCCTTAAGGTTGCTGCATTCTAGGAACATCTGGAACAGGTCAGTGTAGGATTCCCAGTCCTCGGTGGCCGGGTTGAAGGGAGCAGGTGGCGGGTGCTGCTGGCCATCTTGCTGGTCGCTTTCGCGCCATTTGTCACGTGCCTGATGGTCTCTCATCTCACGATCCCACCCTCGTCGCCAGTGTTAGATCGGGTAGATCAGGTTCATCGAGACGCAAGACTCATAGTGAACTTCAGCTCTTTATTGAAGTATACAGTTTCGTACAAGACCTGCAGCCGCGCGGCTTTTCTTATAGAGCCGGCCGGCTCGGTGGCAATGACAGGGCTTTGATCTCCCGCGATCGGCTCGGCCAATCGCGGGAGGTTCTCAGCGCACCAATTACAGTAGTTTAGTTAGCCAATCAGATTGCGGTCCGTGTGGACCAATCAGAACTCAGGATTTCGAGAATGTTAATATAGAACTGCAATTACATATGATTATACTACTTCATTTGTATGTACACTGAGAGCTTATGCACCAGTAATAAATTCCTTGTGTGTCCAATCATACTTGGCCAATAAAGTGTTCTATTCTGTATTCTATGCTATGCTATGCAATGCTATGCTATGCTATGCTATCCCTATCCCTACTCTACTCCTTCAAGTGATTATCTATAGTATATCACGTGGAAAAATAGTCAGACCTATGAATCTTATTCAAAGTTTAGTTTTCAATTCTTTCTCTTATTAGCCCTTTCCCTGTGTTAGCCCATTATTCTCAATGCAAAAAATACTTAAGGAATATACATGCATAATATTTCTGGAACCTGCAGAGTTTTCACATAAAACCTATCATTGGGTGTGCCAGCAAGTGTCAGATATGACCTGGCTTGGGGGAAAAAACAGTTCTGTTTCCTTCTCTTCCCATATGAGTTCATGAGTTTTCTTCATTGCCAAACTGGCTCTGCTGATCACTGACAAATAAAGACCAGCACTGGCCATTTGTCAAATTGTGAGCAGATAAAGATGCGTGGGTAATGCCTTCATTCTGCTGCTAGCTAAACTTTATTTTCCTGCTGTCACCATTTGGTAAGATCACTTGACTGTCTGGGAAAAGAATGTTTCAGAACTTTACACCCGATAATAAAGGGTAAGTATTATATACTATAATATATATTATACAGTATATTATATTCATTTGATGATTAAGTGACTTAGGATCCAAAGTATAGCCTGCCATAAAATGCTCTCTTTGGTCTGTTCTTGCACTACACTTTCTTACACATTTTTCTATTCTTGCACGATCTTCATGTTTTATTTGTGCTATTGCAGATGTTTACCTGTGATTTTTTTTCTTATCTTTTACACTGGTGTGTGCATTAACAAAATAGTAAGTACAGAATTTGAGACATCTGTAATATAATGCATTAGACTGATAAAGATTAGTTTTTCTGACAAGAAAGATTGCCACACCATCAGATAATGTGAGTCCTTGAAAACATGTTATAAAAGGAGGGAGACAATTGTGCAAAATAAGAAATATATTATTTCAGCTCCATTGCTTTTCATTGTGTTTCATTGTTCAGTCTTGTTCAACATTGTTCTGCTGCTTCGGGGATATGAAAAAATCTAAAATTGGTTGAAGGTTCCAAGATGTGATTGAGAACTCTCTGTATTGGGGGTAGCTTTATTTATTTATTTCCAAAACCTGATGACTTAAAAATATTACTGGTTTATTCCTACCTGGATAGTATAGGAAAGACCCTTCTGTAATAGATTCAGTATCTGGTAAGATCCAATTTGTATCTTGCCCCACAAAGAACATGCATTGGTGTAGACATGGCTCCATGATTAGGAAAAAAATTGTTCTTTGACTCTTTCTCTCCCTGCTTTTAACTGTCTTGACTGAAAAACACATTTTTGAAAACTCTAAAAAAACATTTTTTTGTAACACCTCGGTTGGCTTCATAAAGGCATTGCTTCTATAGATTTTGGATTTTTGTTTTATCATAGCCCATAGAACAGTATTTCTTTGTAGCACCTTGTTCACAGCTATTCTTTATTCATAAGTTAAGGATTTTCACATTCTTGTTGGTATATAATTTATGTACCCACACTGTGAATAACATTTTCTCACTTCACCCTATCATTCAAATGCACACAGCAGTCTTTACATGGATTTTGCATGTCTTACCTCATATTTTCTTCTTTTTTTGGAAAGAGGAAAATCAGCCTCTCTCTCTCTCTCTCTCTCTCTCTCTTCTTAGAACATAAGGGAGCTAATTAATTCATCTGAGAATATCCTTTGGGAAAATAATTATTTCATGGATTTGCATTTTTTTTAAAATCAGTATGAGCCTTAATGGGAAATAAAAGAAAAAAATAAAAAGGAACAATGTCTCCAGCTCATTTTCGGGCTAAACTAATCAGTCTCCCAGAAAAACTGATTTAACCAGCAGCTCATTTCACACATTGAGTGAAGCTATAATATGGCTTATTTGGGATTAGAATGTATTGTAATGTGAATCTAGCTGTTTGTTTTGTTAACAATTGTTTATGGTTTAATGATATATAATGTTGAACCCAGCCCATTTGGCCTTATTCAGTAAATCATGGCTGAAAAACGAAATGTGCCTTAGTGTAAAAAAGTGAATGCTAGCACCTCCAACTTTCAGTTATATCTTTTGAGAAATCCAGAAATGCCCATTAACATAGCAACAGCAACTGTGTTTGCCTAGTGATGCTGCACTTCATGCAAGATACACATTTGTCCTCTGGACACTTTACCTCCCTTTTCAGGATTGTCTAAGAAATACAGTGAATGTATGAACTCATAGCATGAGCCCCTTTTTAAACATTCATTTCTTTCACTTTTCTTAAACTGCATTTCAGAAATCTGTATATGCATGCATTCACATCCCAAATAAGTATATTAGTTATTTGTTGCACATATATCCTGCCTTTTTTTATGAGCATCAATGCTGTCTTACATGAGGCTTCCTACATTTCATTCTCACAGCTATTTGTGAGGTGCGGTGGAGGCTGAGAAAGGGACAGATTAGTCCCCTGACTTCCAACGAGCCACAAGGCTGAATGGAAAAACTTGAAGCGGAAACCACCAAGTCCTTCAACCAGTTCCTTGTTCAGTGATTCTTTTCACCAGGAAGTAATTTAGAAAGGCCAGACCAGGAGTCAGCAAGAAAAATGCTTGAACCAAGATATTAGAATTCTAAGAAGCTTGGGAAAAAGTTATTTTTCCTCTTTCCCTGCTCTTCTGTTACCTAAAAGCCAATGCCAAAATCAGACCACTAGATAAAGAGCTAGCATACCAAAACAATGATTAAAGAGAGGGAACAAGTAAGATAGTTAAGAACTGTTTCAAAAAGCCCTCTATTTATAAATGTATCTGTATAGATATCTAGTGGCTTGTTTAATTAAGGCCACTGTATAGTAGAATTAAGCATTAATTATTTCCATGAGAAACACTGTAACAATTGTTGGGAGAAATGTCCATCTGGGTTCAGTTCCAAGTGGGAAGAAGCACACTGGAAACATGGAGAGTGCTCGGAAGGATGGTTTTAATGGTGGACAAAACCACATTGAGATCCTAGGCAAAACAGCACACGGATGAGAGAGGGAGAGAGATTTAGAATCTCTGGTGGGCTTTGAACTTGCTTCTTGTTCCTGTGGCAAGAAATGTATCCTGATTGGTTGTCAGACTCCCATGGGGCCACGCAGGGGTAACTTTGCAGCTTGAGTCCCAAGCTTGGTTGAATTTTGCTGAGTGATGCAATCTTCCCAGGTGCCATGTGGTGAGATGGGTAGAGGGATAATCCTCTCATGTCCTGAGGCCCATATCTTTATCCCATCACCCTGGAGCTGAAAGTGGGGTGGGGGTCGGGCAGGGAGCTGTAGGAAGCTGCTTTGTCTTTAAAAACATGTTTCTCCTTTTCTCATCCAGGGAAATATACTATTCTGCCTTTTTAATACTTCCTAGAATATTTCATTCTTCTAGGAGAGGGGTGGGTGCTAACTTTCTACAATATAATCATAATTTTAGTTCATAGTAGTAGTTTAGGTTAGTTCGTAGAAATAATTGCAAGTATGTGTCTGCATACATGCCTATCCTTTCCTCATTATATCTATTTTGGAAATTAGCCACAATTCTAATCACACAAGTCCAACATTGGAGCCCTGCCCCACCTAGCTGGTAAAAACAGTCAGGGGAGAAACTGGAGTTGACTCTAGGATATGCTTTAGGGAACAAGGAGAGGTTTCAATGCCTTTGATATTCCAAAGTTTCTGGCAGCAGTTCTTGAGAAATTTAGTGAGGGTCTTTCTCAGCCCTGTTCAGAGCTTCTAGGTATGCTCTGACTCTGAATTTCAGTGTTAAGTAATCAAATAATGACCATTTACATAAAGGGGATTTGCCCTGCCTATATAACTCAATGCAACATTAGCCTTTCTAATTTATCAACAGAATTGCATTAGAATTATGGATATTGATTTTGCACAATAAGTTTAGAAATTAAAAAAACGTGTTAGGAATATAAGGAAATATGTTCACTGCAGATGTAGGCATTATTATTCCATCTACTAAGTATGTTCCCTAAATATGTTTTCTTGGTTTTCATTTTTCCCCCTCCTCAAATGCTCTCACTCCTTCTGTTAAAATTCCCAGTGTCACTCCAAATTTAGAGATTAGTCTCCTGTGATAAGGAGATTCCCAGATGGGGATTGTCAGAATCCCTACAGAATCTTTGAATATTGCCCTTCATTTTGGGGTCACTGGTTTCTCATCTTTAAAATATTTCTCAGCAAGGTTTTGAAAAAATTAGAAGCGAAAGAAACTTTTTCCTTTTTTGGGCTAAACAGCAAAGGCACATATGCCTGCCATCAAATCTAAAGTTCTTCCCTATTGGGAGATATAGTGTACGTTTCAGTAGACCACATGAATTTTTATGACAGATGGGATTGCTATCTGAGCCTTGAAGATCAGGCAAATATTTCAGAAAGAGGTGGACTGAAATGCCCTTGTCAAACTTGTATCAAATGGCTGGATAGGCAATTTCTAGAGAAGGAGAAACTTTCTACAACATTTTCAGACTTACATTAATAGCACAATTATTATTATTTAAATGGAAGGTATTCTTTCATGTTGACTTCTTTTGGCATTTAGTTGAAACCTAGTAAATCTGGAAGACTACAGATTTCTAGAAATATGAGGTACAGTCCAAAACAGGACATACAATCATGTTGTTGACTACTTAATAACTAAGTAGCCATATTACTTGTCGCAACTGAGTTAGGGGGGAGGAATAGTGTCTACTGGAAATATCCAACCAGATGTGGGATTTGTGTTAGGGTTAGTTTTAACATCAAACAACACTAGATTTGCCTTGGGCTGAACTAGCCTTCCATGACCAGGCAGATTCTGCAAAGATGTCTGAGAAGACTCACCTTCAACAGTGTTAGGGTGCCTCTGAACCAGCTGGGCTACTGGATTTTTGTTTCAGGGAGTTCAGGAAGTCCCAGGTTACCAGCTACCTTTCTGCCAAGAACTCTTTTTTTTGAGTGGCACACCCAAGGCCATCTGCTTCCTGGTCTTGGTCTATTTATTCCAGCTTAGAGCAAGCTGAAGCATTTGTGTATTGCAAACATAAGTAACCAGTTTAAGAACGTCTCACTCAGCTCATGATAATTGTTTGAAACTCTCTTCTTGCTTAAAAGATTAGCTGTAAAACAGAACAAGAACTCAGAGAAGAAAATGCATGGGAATTTTTCTGTCCCATGTGTATTTCAGAAAAAAAAATGAATTTAGTACTACAGAGAGTTGTTGAGATGAGAGTTGTTCAGAAAACAAAGGACAGTTTAAGAAAGAACAAAAAATGGAAAAGGGAATAGGGAGGAAAGAGAAACACACACATTTAGGTGCCAAGAAGAGCCAAAAGTATTGTGCTGTAGCTTGTTTTGTCAGAGTGACCTTCCCTTTATTCAGCTGCCAGCTGCAATAGCTGCATCCACATACAGAGGAGCCAGTTTGGTGGAGATAAAAATCTTGTTTTCTTACCGCAGAGCTTTCACAGAACTTGTTAAAATTGGAAAGCAAAAAGAAGAAAAGAGCAGGTAGATAGAGTAGAGCAGGTAGACACACTGCAAATACTAAGGAAAAAAGACTGCTTGCCTAAAAACTTCACAAACAATTTATTTGCTAAAGTGTGAAACTATTTCACTATATCTACCAGGGGTGGGATTCCAATTTTTTTTACTACTGTTTCTGTGAGCGTGGCTTGGTGGGCGTGGCATGGCTTGGTGGGTGTGGCAGGGGAAGGTTACTGCAAAATCCCATTCCCTCCTCACCCCACTAACCTGCTTTCCAGCTCTGTTCTCCTGTGCAGGGCAACAAAAGAAGAGCCAGCCGATCAGATGGGACTCGTGAGGCAGAGAATAGATCGGGATGGGGCCAGTCAGAGGTCTTATTTGCTGAACTACTCAAAATTTCCGCTACCGGTTCTCCAAAACTGGTCAGAACCTGCTGAATACCATCTCTGATATCTACTCATATAAAGTGTTAACAGGAATGTTGTAGGGCAGTGATCCCCAACCTTTTTGACGCCGCGGCCCGGTACCGGCATCAGCTGGGCGCCGCCATCTTTTTGATGAAAAAGTGCTTCCGTGACTTCACGGAAGCACGTTTCATCAAAAAGATGGTGGCGCCAGAGCTTCCGGTGAGCTTTTCCGGGTAGAAATGGCTTTCTACCCAGAAAAGCTCACCAGAAGCGCTGCGCCGCCATCTTTTTTATGAAAACGTGCTTCCGGTGAGCTTTCTACCGGAAAAGGTCACCGGAAGCACTTTTTCATGAAAAAGATGGCGGCGCCTGCAAGCCGCGGACCGGTAGGAGTTGTTCCGTGGATCGGTACGGTCCACGGACCGGTGGTTGGGGACCCCTGTTGTAGGGAATCAAAGAGAGAAATCTGTCTTGTTAGATGGCTCTTTCCGAATCCTTTTCATTGCAATACCACAGGGGGGGGGGGGTCAAGCTCCGTTTCATTGAGGGCCGCATCAGGGTTATGTTTGGCCTTGGGGGAATGTGGCCAGGGTGGGCATGGTCACCTCAATGTCACTTGTGTCTGGGGCACTTGTGGTGGCCTAGGCACTCCCCGCCCGGGTTCCGTTTTCTCTGGCCAAGGCACCGTGGGCCGGTCCTTTCCTGTTTCAAGGGGCACCCCATAGACCAGATCTAAGCACTCCATGGGCCGGATCTGTCCTGCAGGTCTTGAGTTTATCACCCCTGCAATACAAAGTTCAACAGTCTTAATAATGATGGGGTTCTTTCTATTTTTACAGGGAAGAGAAGAATACTGGCCACTCCATACATGCCTTGATCACAGAGATTGTGCCTACTGCTCATGCAGCCAAGATAAATGAGACCCAAGATTCACTCCCAGAAGAGAAGGCTCTGACAATATTGTTATATATTACTCTACCTTTCTCTGTTTTTGGACTTTTCAGCAATGGAGCTGTTTTCTGGTTTCTCTGCTGTAGAATCAAAAACACTAAATACACAGTATACGTACTGAATTTAGCCATTGCTGATTTCAGTGTCCTCTTCTGTCACATAACCTTTTTTATCAGTTTAATTGTATGGGAAGATGCTTTTTTTGGTGTGCATTTCTATGTAGCATTTGATATCTTGACTTTTTTTGGATTCAATACCAGTTTTTTCCTATTGACAGCAATTAGTGTGGAGAGGTATGTGGGGACCTTTTTCCCTCTCTGCTATCGTTTTAAACGGCCAAAGCATCTTTCCACCATACTGTGCACTGTCCTGTGGGGCCTCTCCTGTATCATGGTGGGAATGGACTATATATGTTGGCAGAAATACATCTCTTTGGGAGATATTTATCCTGAAAATGCAGTCATTGTCACTGTTCTCATGATATTTTTGCCAGTTATGGTCTTTTGTAGCTTCAGTCTGTTTATCAAAATATCGAAGATAAAATCTCCAGCTCGCTTTTATCGCACTATCCTTATCACAGTCATTCTCTTTCTTATCTTTGCTATGCCTCACAAGATCCTTTCTCTGATAGAATACATGCAGCCAACACTGCCCATAAATGAGACCATCATTCGTAGCTTTTCCTTGCTTAATGTAATCAACAGCAGCCTCAATCCTTTTGTTTATTTTTTTGTTGGAAGACAGAAAAGGTGTCATTCCAAGGAACCCTTGCAGGTAGTGATCTATAGATCCTGCAATGATGAATCCCTGGGTCATGCAAGCAGTGAAACAGTGACTCATTCCCACTAAAAGCAGCTTTCTACAGATCCATTTGGTGAAAACTGATCGATTCATTCAAAAGGCTGCTTATGAAGTCTCTAACACATTCCAGGATGATGATTTGCCAGGGCAGATTTCCATATCTCTAATCACACCACCTCTGTACCTGAGGCCTGATTTTGTTTTTCATTTTCTTACCTTGACATGGATATATAATTTTACTTTGGTTGGCTTTTTAGATAATCAACATTATTGTTTGCAGCTGATATATAGAGCCTTTCTCAATAACCTTGATTATATATTTTTTGGCAAATTAAGAAGTCTCTTGGCTCTTCAGATATCCAGTTTTCTTCAACATGCAATGAAGCATGGGCCAACGTGCTAATTGTGTCCATGTGCAAACTTCTTTTGCATTGTGCCATTTGTTTTGGCTTGTTTGTTTCTTGTAGAACTATTTTATATGTGTGCCCGTTCTTCATTTTATTGCAAAGAAAATGGAGCTGACATGCTGAAACAGAAAAATAACAGTTAGCAATAAGCTTTAACCAGTGTCTCTTACTTTAGCTATGAAGAACGAAAAACCCACACAACCCTCTCTTCACTTCCAATATTGCTAAAAGTAATGGCATTAGAGGTATGTGTGGATGCTGATTTCCTTAAGAGGACAACATTTTATTTCCTAGGAAAGAAGAAAATAATAGCTGAACGTGCTTAGGCACATCTGCAGAAGATGAGGACAAAGTTAGGGAACAATGGATTGGATTTAAAATGTGTGGGGAATAATTACAGATGGAATGGGTGTGATACACACTCAATGTGACTCATACTCAAATATAATATCCTGGGATATATATGTAATGCTCATCTTGACTTCCTATTTAATTGCTTCCTGCAAAACAGGTATAACTTTTCTTCATTGACTATGCACCTTTTTTTTGGATCGTTATACCTGAACTCCAGAAAAATAAAATGCCTCCTTTACATCCTATGGGTTCAGCCATGCCACTATACCTCTTTAATCCTGCATTATCCTATCAGAGCATCAAGGTCCATATAATCTGAAAGGAAGCACCTTTCCCACTAGTCACTCTCCAGCCCTTGCCACCACCACTTCTTCCTCCAGCATTTGGCTTCTCAGCACTGTTTCTTGAGTTTCTTCCTTGTGGATTTTAAAAATATCATTTCCACAAATCCAGCCAGATGTAGAAGAGGAAACTAGAACTGCATTATTTGATTCAGGGAAGAAGAAAAGGACATTTTTCTACAGCTCTGAAAGGACAGCAAGATATCTGCTGCAGCTCTACTTTTGTTTATAATCTCCTGAAAATAATGGGGATGTCAATCTGGGCTGATCTTGATTATTAGCTGGTTTACCTCGATTTTCCTGTTTTTGATCATTTTTGTTGCTGGTGAAGAAAGCATAATAGCAGTGTGGAAGATCATTGTTATTTCGAGGAGATTAGTGACACATTTCTCCTTCACATTAAGAAAAGTTTAGAAGTTTAGAGCTCATTCTGAGATCAACCTGTTTGTTTTTTTACTCTTCTTTCCTGAATAAAGGGGGGAGAAAACTTTCATATAGTTGCAAACCGTTATTGTGAAAATCTCAGACTTTCTATTTCCATCCTGAAGTTATGTGCCATCTAGTCAAGGCCAGGTTTTGTAGTCTCCTGACCACAGCAGAGCCATGAAGTCATGGTGCCAAATTTTGATTAAAAGGTTGGGGTTGTTGTTTGTTGGGAGCATCTTCATAGATCCTAGCACTGAGTACTGTGGAAATTGACTGCCCTTAGGGTATCTCTGCTGTTATTATTAAGGAGCTCCTGGCAGCTTGTAAGAGATTTGGGTATCATGGTACATTGTATGTATGTTTTTTACATTACGCTTTTAAATCTGTTTGCTTGAGCGAATAATAAAGTTTCAAATCCCTTTATTTACTGGCGTGCTTATTGTCTTTGAATCCAAAAGATTCAAATTGCTTGATCACTGCCCTGGCACTTGGCAAAACAGTAAGAGATGTGAGTGTCCAACAGACAATTTGTTTCTGTTATTCAGCTCTGTAAGACTTTGTTAGCTGCACAATGGGTGGCAGGAGGCACCTTCTTCTTGGAGATTATTTCTTCCCTGGTGTTTTATTTTAGTGTTTGAATTATTATAAATTTGGTGTTGCTTAATTTAATTTTTGTGTGTGTGGATAAACAACATGTATGGACGTTTTCTTCTCATATATTTCTTACAACCACGATGGCGCCAACGACGGCCGCCTCGGTGAAATGCTCTCTAATGGTTTCTTTATTCCTTCTGGTTTGGTTCTGCAACCCAACAGGACAGACACAGACTTCAGAGGATAATTAGGACTGCAGAAAAAACAATTACTACTCACCTGCCTTCAGTCGAGGACCTGTATACTGCACGAGTCAAAAAGAGGGCTGTGAAAATATTTACAGACCCCTCACATCCCGGACATAAACTGTTTCAGCTCCTTCCCTCAAAACAATGCTATAGAGCACTGCACACCAGAACAACTAGACACAAGGACAGTTTTTCCCCGAAAGCCATCACTCTGCTAAACAAATAATTCCCTCAACACTGTCCAACTATTTACAAAGTGTGCAGTACTATTACTGTTAATCTTTTCATCACTCCTTATCACCCATCCCCTCCCACTTGTGATTGTAGGACTGTAACTTTGTTGCTTGTATCCTTACGATTTATATTGACTGCTTCCTAGTATGATTTGATTGTTGATTGTACTCTATGACTATCATTAAGTGTTGTACGTTATGATTCTTGATTCTTAATGAATGTATCTTTTCTTTATGTATACTAAGAGTATTTACACCAAGACAAATTCCTTGTGTGTCCAATCACACTTGGCCAATAAAGTATTCTACATTCTACATTCATTGCATATTGTTTTCACTGGGCAGATACCCTCAAAGAGAGGAAGTTCTTCAAATGTCCCGGCTTTAAAGGTGATAATTAGCATCTTGAATTCCATCCAAGGAATAACCTGGCAGCCAATTCAGCTCACACAGCAATGGTGTACTATTGGCAAACTGAAGGATGTCTATTACCACGCAAAATGCTATATTCTGGACCAACTGTAATTTCCAGGAGGTCTTCAAAGATAGTCTCACGCAGAACACATTGCAATAAGCCAGCTTAACAGAATAACAGTTGGAAGAGACCTTGGAGGTCTTCTAGTCCAACCCCTTGCTCAAGCAGGAAACTCTATACCATGGGTATCAAACTCGCAGCGTCTCATTGCCATCACATGATGTTTTGTGACATTTTCCCCATTCGTGGAGCTGAGGTGGGCATGGCCTGCATGTGACACATCCAGCCTGTGAACCACCAGTTTGACACCCCTGCTCTATACCATATCAGATAAATGGTTGTCCAATCTCTTCTTAAAAACATCCAGTGATGGAGTACCCACAACTTCTGGAAGCAGGTTGTTCAAGTGATTACTTGTTCTAACAGTCAGGGAATTTCTCCTTAGTTCTACGTTGGTTTTCTCCTTGATTAGTTTCCATCCATTGCGTGTTGTCTTGCCTTCAGGTACTTTGAAAAGTACTTTGTGGCAGCCCCTTAAGATATTAGAACATCACTTGAAAGTGAGCAAGGCATGAGTGATCCTAGGCAGGGCATCCCAGGCCACAAATAAGTGTGATTGATGCACAACATGTATCTGTGCAAAAGGTCCCTAGCCAGAGCTGCCAGCTACCAACTGCTTCTTGAGCTACAAATCCAGGAAGATCCCCAAACTGTATATTAGTTCTGCCTGGGTAAGTGCTACTCAGGGGTGGGATTCAAATTTTTAACAACCGGTTCTGTGGGCATGGCTTAGGTGGTGGGTGTGGCTTGGTGGTCATGTAACTGGGTGGACATGGCTTGGTGGTCATGTTATTGACTGGGCGTGGCCAACACAATATCACTCACATCGAGTCACACATCTCCTCCCCTGGCCCTCATGACTGTGGGAATGCTGCAACAGTCGTAAGTGTGAAAAATGGTCATAAGTCACTTTTTTCAGTGCCATTGTAACCTTGAATGGTCACTCCACACAAGCAAAGTACCAGCAAAGGAAGGAAAAAAAAAACCTCCAGAGAAGTTCCTGAGACAGGAAGTCTAGTCCTGCCAAGAATGTAATAAGGGTTAATGGAGAAGCAGTTTCTGTAAGCAACACCAGAATGTTTCTGTCCTGCCTTCCTTACAGGATTAGACCAGTAATTTCTTCTAACAACAGGTTCTCCGAACTGCTTAGAATGTTAACAACCGGTTCTAGCGAATAGGTGCGAACTGGTAGAATCCCACCCCTGGTGCTACTCCATCAAGAGTCAAAAACAAAAGTAATTCAACACAGTTGGTTAGAAAAGGGGGCTTTTCACTACCACCTTCCAGCCTGACAAACTCACCCATTCCCTAAAATAGGTATTAGTCCCTTCATGCACTCAATCATATGTCGCTTCCTTGGAGGCTTTAACCAGCCAGGAGTGGCATGGGTCCAAAACACAGGTTACAGAGATCACACACAGGGGTGGGATTCAACTGGTGTTACTACCGGTTCGGTGCTGCGTGCGCGTGTAAAACAACCTTAGGCTGTGCTGCCAGGACAGCTGAAAAACGCGCGCAGGTGTGCAGCATTTGAAAAGCCTCTTTTTCCCCTGCTTTTTCAACCTCAGCTGTGCCACGCAAAGTACTGAGGTTGAAAAAGCAGGAAACAAAGGACAGGTAAGAGCCCGGGCAGGTGGGTGGGCCAAACAGCAGCAAACACAGAACTGGTTCGATGTCTGCTGCTCTTCAGAGCTACTGGCTCTATAGAACCGGGCAGAACCAGTAGCATCCCACCCAATTACAGGTAAGTTAATGTGAATATGTGCGGCTAGAATCACTAGTAGGGTCATTCAACTTGGTTAGTGGCTGATGATTTAAACATGTTTGGTAGAGCTGTCAAACTTGTGACCTATGGGCCGGATGTGTCACATGCTGGCCACACCCATGCCCAGTATAGCGAAGGGGGAAAAAAAGTCCTGATACGTCACATGACACCACCATGACAACGTGAGTTTGACAGACCTGATGTTTGGGGTATAATTCCTACATGGGGCCATTTTTGCTGCTCTCCATGCACATGACCTACCACATGAGCTAGCTATTTGAATTTCTAGAAGTAGGAATGAGCTGGGGAGGAGTGCAAATGACATTGCATACAGCATGATGATATCAAACACATGATATTATATCAAATGTGATTTCGTCAAGGTGGGGCAGGTCAAGGAACAGACAGTATAAGGTCTACTATTACTATAAGTTACAATTACTGAATCTTGAAAGCCTATTAGAGTTTTCTTCTATTCCCTCTTATACATACAAAATCAAAGCAGAGTTATCTTGTGGTTTTTTTCTCACTCCTCATCCCTCCTCCGGCTAAATTGACCTCAACAGTTCTTGTATTCCTTCTTCAAGGTCATCTCCCAAACAGCCTGTTGGTTTTTTTTGCTTAACGTTAACATAAATGGATTTAGCAATTTAAACAGCATAATTTTTATCAAAGACAGAGAAAAGGACAAACTCTTAATGATCTAAAGTGAGACCATTTGGGTAGCCTGAATTTGAATCCATAATAAACTTGAAATTATACTTTATACTTCATTAAATAAAATTAGGCTGAGAACCATTAGGCTGATGTAATGGCTAAGGCATCAACTTAGAAACCAGAACACAATGAATTCTAATCCTGCCTTAGCCAGTTGAATGACTTTGGGCCAGTGACTTTCTGTCAGCCCTAGAAAGGGAGCAATTGCAAGCACTTCAGAAAAAAACTTGCCAAAAAAGTTGTAAGAACTGATCCAGGCAATCTCCAAGAATTGGACGTGACTGAACAGAAGAAGAAAAAATAGGCTACTGGGTTATGAAGCAATGAGAATTTTAAACGATGGTGAAAGTAGGCATGCCAGCAAGGGGAAGGTATAAGAAAGTCAAAACTTCCACTTTTATTATTTTGGACCACTCCCATCTAGGCATCTTATCAGATTCTTCTACAAAGTGGGGATGGTTAAAATTTAATGGAGTAACACTTCTAGCCATGACTTCCTTCTGATATCCAGCAATAATGCTGGATTCTGGATATTTCTCAGCTGTAAATATAATCCTCTGTACATAATACGACCCCATCCAGAATAGACATATTGGCCATCTATGGGTTTGTAGGGTTAATTTATTCCTACCTTAAGTCACACATTATTCACTTCCACCAATGAAATCAAATCCCAGTTCATAATAGAAGCAACCGATTTAAAGTAAAGAATTCGAAGAGAATAGACTGTTATAGAACAGGAGTGTCAAACTTGATTTCATTGAGGACCGCATCAGGGTTGTGTTTGACCTCAGGGGGGGGTGGGGGGGATGTGGCCAGGATGGGCATTACTTGTGTCGGGGGGCACCTGTGGTGTCTTGAGCGCTATGCCAGCAAAAACGGTCTCCTGAGCTCCATTTTCGGCTGGGAGGGCCTCCTGGAACCCTGTGCCAGTGAAAAGGGAGCTCAGGAGGGCCATGGGCAGCCCTCCCGAGCTTCATTTTTGCTGGCAGAGGCACTGTGGGCTCGTTCGTCACTTTTTCCAGGGCAGCCCCACAGGCCAGATCTCAGCACCCCCTGGGCCTTGAGCCCCCTGTTATAGAATCTTCCGACCTGGAAGCAGCAGAATCACTGCCATTTCACAATCCTGTTTTCATGCCATCCAAGCCATCCCAGCAGAAACTCATGGCTGAGTTTTGAGGACTATCAACAAAAAAACAAAAACAAATGATCTTTTTGATTCTAAGAATGGTTCATCTATCAGACTGATCACGTGAGACTTCAGGAAAAAATCATGAAGTTAGATCTCAAATGATATGAAGGGCAGTGACTCTGTGAACTTTGCAACACAGCAGCTAACAGTTTCTATGAGGTCATGAAAATATCATCTTCTGTTTATTACATAGGACACCCATTATCATGTTGCAGTTGGCCATGCCTTTGCAGCAAGCAATAAAGCTTCATATGAAGGCAGAAGCATAATCAGACAAGACTGAAAGGGAACTGGAGTGTAGAAAACGGTAGTATTTAGTTTTCTACTTAGCTTCTATTCTTATCAAAGTGATAATATTGTTGCTATTATCATTGGTCACATCACTATGGTTTTATTACAATAACTTTCTGTCTAAAGACATTATCAGCTAGTGGTGGGATTAAAACTTTTTTACTACTCGTTCTGTGGGCATGGCTTGGTAGGCATGGTGTGGCATGGTTTGGTGGGCGTGGCTTGGTGGGCGTGGCAGGGAAAAGATACTGTAAAAGTCTCTATTCCCACCTCACTCCACGGGAAGGTTACTGCAAAATCCCATTCCCTCCCCACTCCACTACCCTGCTTTCCAGCTCCGTTCTCCTGTGCAGGGCAACAAAAGAAGACCCAGCCGATCAGCTGGGACTCGGGAGGCAGAGAATAGATGGGGGTGGGGCCAATCAGAGGCGGCATTTGCCGGTTCTCTGAACTACTCAAAATTTCTGCGACTGGTTCTTCAGAACTGGTCAGAACCTGTTGAATACCACCTCTGGATTGAATATATGATCACTGAAACGAAATAATAGATGAAAAGGATGAAAATCTTATTTTCATCTATGACCAGTTGATACATTTCGAATATACATAATTTAGAGACCAAATTAAACCACCAATTAGTTATACAGTAGATGGGTCCCTCCGTTTAGTCATCCAACCAGAAAAAATAGAACTGGTACCAATCAAATATACCTGCCTTCTGGGATAGAATTGACTTCTTAACATGGAGGGAATCTGAAGGACTGTGAACAGACCATCTTCTAATGACTGTGTCACATATTTTTGAACAAGCCCAAAAGAAGCAAGAGGCGGGATTTCAGAGAAGCAAAATACTTTTGAGTATATTTGACCATTTTTGTTTGTTTATTTATTTTCCCTCCTTTCTAGTAGCTCTTGTGTTTTGCCTCTGTGGAAATCAGAGACAAATTATCCATGAAGCATCCAAGCAACCTCCAATACTAACATCAAATATGTATTCCTCATAGTACACACAGCATCTTAGATCTCTGTTTAACTGGTTGTAACTCTTAATTCCCACATTTGCCCCTGGTACAACTAAAAGGTGAACCTCTCTTGTAGCTCTTTCTAGAAGGCTAAGAAGGAGGCACAGGAGAAACTGTCAAGGCAAGGAGAAACTAGAAAATAATCTGCCCCTGCCTATTATTAGGAATCTCCACTGGATTATTTATTTGTTGGTTTGTTTGTCAAACTTGTACAAAATAACAAGTATAAGTATAAATATAAACAAGAACAAAGGGAGTAAATACAGATAAATGGGGACAGTAAGACAGGAACGGTAGGCACGCTGCTGTGTTTATGCACGCCCCCTTAAAGGACCTCTTAAGAATGGGGTGAGGTCCACGGTAGACAGTTTGAGGTTGAAGCTGTGAGGGGTTGAGGCTGTAACAATGGAGTCTGATAGGGCGTTCCAGATGTTGTCCACTCTGTTGCTGAAGTCGTATTTTCTGCAGTCGAGTTTGGAGCGGTTTACCTTGAGTTTGTATCAGTATTAATTATGACAATTAATCTTCCATGTAAGTAAAGTAAAGTATGACAATTAATGAAATTAATCTTCCATGTAAATGAAGTATTCAAGTTATTATTAGTTGTATACCTAAATTGATGTGTTCTTTGTCTCATAAATTCTTATTAAGGTGAAAATGTCATAATTCCCAATTCACTCTTTGCTAGTCATGTGTCCTATTTAATTCCCAAGTAACATGGATTATAGTTTATTATCAAATACTGCAGCTACAGATGTCAAAATGGTACCGCCTGATAGAAACTGGGCTGGTACCACATTCTATCCCACTTGAATTTAAAAGGATTCTTTTAATATAAAAAACCCATAAAGAATGAAAGCTGGTGCCGGCTTCTAGCATAGTATTTCTCAAATTTAGCAACTTTAAGATATGTGGACTTCAACTCCCAGAATTACTGACCAAGCAACCTATGTGCGCCGCAAATCTCAGAAACTTTGTCCACTCCTGGATGAAACTCCTTGAAAAGTAACTTTTCTATATAAATGCCTTTCTGGCAGAGGTGTGTATTCAGCAGGTTCTGACCGGTTCTGGAGAACCGGTGGTGGAAATTTTGAGTAGTTTGGAGAACCGGCAAATGCCACCTCTGACTGGAGATTTTACAGTATCCTTTCCCTGCTACGCCCACCAAGCCACGCCCAAAGAACCGGTAGTAAAAAAAATTTGAATCCCACCACTGCTTCCTGGGCATTAAGGCCCTTAGGAGGTGTCCTTCCAATAGGGAACTTTTTTTAGTAGCTTTTCAGATTTGGCAACATCTTCCGCGGACCGGTGGTTGGGGACCCCTGTCCTAAGGGACATCAGACTAGTTCCCACTCTATTCTCCCTCCCTAGTCATGCAAAAATCTTTTTCATTGAATCTGTGGTGCTCTGTGTTTTTATAGGTTTTGTTTGTTTGTTTGTTTGTTTGTTTGATATATTTTAATGGAGTAGTTTGTTGTAGTGTTTAAGAGACAGACTGGAAATCAGAAGACTACGAGTTCTAGTCCCACCTTAGGCACAAAGTAAGTTGGATGATCGGGTGCCAGTCACCTCTCAGCCCACGGAGGAAGCCAAGCAGAGGTGGTATTCAGCAGGTTCTGACAGGTTCTGGAGAACCGGTGGTGGAAATTTTGAGTAGTTTGGAGAACCGGCAAATGACACCTCTGACTGGACCCGTCCCCATCTATTCTCTGCCTTCCGAGTCCCAGCTGATCAGCTGGGTCTTCTTTTGTTGCCCTGCACAGGAGAACGGAGCTGGAAAGCAGGTTAGTGGGGTGGGCAAGGAGTGGGGATTTTGCAGTAACCTTCCCCCAGGAGCGGGGAGGGAATGGAGATTTTGCAGTATCCTTCCCCTGCATGCCCACCAAGCCATGCCACACCCACCAAGCCACGCCCACAGAACCGGTAGTAAAAATGTTTGAATCCTACCACTGAAGCCAAGGACAAATCACTTCTGAAATCTTGCCAAGAAAACTGCAGGGACAACTTCCTGGCAAAATCATGGGTCATCTATAGCAGGGGTGTCAAACTCGAGTCGTCACGGCAGCGTCATGTGATGTATTGTGACTTTTCCCCGCTTCGCTAAACTGGGCCTGGGCATGGCCAGCACGTGATGCATCTGGCCCGTGAGGTGCGCGTTTGACAGCCCTGATCTATGGTATATCTTACTGCTAAATTGTAAAGCTCAGACCACTTTTTGTAAGCATCATCTGTGTGCCTTCTAAATGAAGATCCCTGACGTATGATCCAGTACAAAACATTCAGCCAGAGGAAGATGATGCTCAAGTTAGATTTTTCTACCCAATCTTGTGGGTACAACCAAACAAGCATTCCTATCTGAAAAGCTGATTTCACTTAAGTTTTCCTATCATCTTACTAATACTTTTTGTGTTTGATTTTGGCAGATCACAAACTGATAGCTGCAAGATGGCAGAAACATACTCTCTGTCTTTTCATACTATTGGAGAACATAACTATGCTGGGGCAGAACTGGAAACTGGATACACTTTGCAAAAATCAATTACGATAGTTTCCATCCCAATCTGCATTTTAGGATTATTTGGGAATGCAATTATCTTCTGCCTTCTCTGCTGCTCTGTCAGGAAAACTAACTTTACTGTGTATTTCCTAAACTTGGTACTGGCTGATTTTGTTGTACTCATCTACTATGTTATTGTTTTTGTTTTCTTTTTGAAAGCTGTTCCTATCAGTCTATATACATTACATTTAATGGATCTGGCACATGCATTTGGGTTCAATGCCAAGACCTATGTGCTAACAGCTATTGCTGCGGAAAGGTATGTCATGATTTTTTTCCCAGCCTGGTATCGACTTCGTCGGCCCGCGCATTTCTCAGAAATCGTGAGTGTCATTTTTTGGGGCTTATCTGGCCTGCTAGCCATCACATTACATTATACTTGCAATCTAGAGATTGATACGTCACTCCAGGAAGCGAATCAGCATTGTGAGCCTACGAAAATGGCCAGAGTGATAATCAACCTCCTCATTTTTCTTCCAATCATGGTCTTTTCTACATATCTTATTTTCACAAGGATGCTGCCTGCATCCCAGGAAGCTCCTCTGAGAAGACTTGACATCACTATAGTGGCCACCGTTCTTCTGTTTCTTCTCTTTGCTGCTTCAGTGAGGATTATTGAAATCATAGCCCGTTGGGTTCCAAAAATCCATATCCCAATTCTCTTTCTCAGTCTTCATTTTCTTGATGCCATAGACAGCAGTGGGAACCCCTATGTCTACCTGATTGTTGGCTATTCAAAAACAAAGCTTGATTGTAGAAATTCTTTCGAAACATTACTTGAGAGAGCTCTGTTGGATGATGGGACAACACAAGAGTAGGCAAGAGCTTATTCAAGAAGATTGTACCAAAGGGATGCTATCAAAAAGTATGCCATTGTAACTGGTTATTGCCTTGAGTTCCAGAATAAATGGAGTGCATTTCTTGTATAAAGTTTGGCTTTGCTCATTACTTCTAATAGACCTGCAAGTTTCTAGGCCTTGCTTACCCTCTTCTACGAACAACATATCTCAAATCTTTAGCCATTATATGCAATCAAGACATTGCCCTTTGGATACATTAGTTAGGGCTCAAGGCTGCATTAAAAAAAAATCCTGATCTTTGAGCTGCCTTGATGACCTGTCCCTATCCTGCCTCAGCAATGAGGCCAGCAAATGGAACTGTCTTTACAAGTTGAATGCAGATGTTAAGGAAAGCAATTGTTGGATTCCTCTGGTTTATTTCTCCTCTCACCAAACATCACCAAGAAAAACTTCAACCAATGACCCTCCTTAAAGTGGGCTGAGGCAAGAGTTGATTCATATCTACAACATTGTGGACAATTTGGACTGTGACAGATTTGGACTGATTTGTATCAATTCGTGCATACGTTCTTTAATTTGAATTGGATTTGATTTAGCAACTTAACATGATTTTGAATCCATACTATAGAGCAGGGGTGTCAAGCTTGATTTCATTGAGGGCTGCATCAGGGTTGTGTTTGACCTCCAGGGGACCGGGGTGGGCATGGCCAGGTGGGCCAGCTTGATGTCATTCATGTGCTGGCCTGAGCACTCTGCCAGCAAAACAGGCTCCCAAGCTCCGTTTTTGGCTGCAACGGCCTCCTGCAACCCTTTGCCAGCAAAAATGAAGTTCAGGAGAGCCGCACACAGCCCTCCTGAGCTCCATTTTCACTAGCAGAGGCACTGCTGGCCGGTCCTTCACTGTTTCCAGGGTGGCCCTGCGGGCCAGATCTAAACACTCTGCAGGCCGGATCTGGTCTGTGGGCCTTGAGTTTGACACCCTGTCAGCCCTGCTGGGCAATTGAGAAGTTACACTGACCAACCGCGGTACTCACATTTAATGTTTGTAAACAGGGTTTAATTCTTCAGTTTCTCTCACAATAGTACCAAAGGCAACACTGGAACAATTCCAAGCAAAGCTAGCACTGAAAGCTACTGCCTTTCAGCGCTTAATATAGCTGTTTAATAACCCCACCCCTCTAACCTACATCTGCCCATCTCCATCCATGCCTCCACCCCGTAACTACTTATGCCTAAACAAACTCACTATTTACATCATCCAACACCCAGACCACACCATGCTAACCCCACTGTAATACTAACCCCACTCTATCTCCTGTTCTTCTATCACTCCGATCTTTACAGCCTTCTTTACATGGAACAGCTGATGGCTGTCAAACCAGGACCGCCAAACAGCTGAGTTCCCATCCAAGCGGCTTTGTGCAGCTGCAGCGTGGGCTGTAAATGGCATCGCCATTCTTCGCCCGTTTGAAGCCGAAACAGACATGCCAGACTCAGGGCAGCTTGCGAGCATTGGGGCAGCGGTGGCAACACCTCGGAGCAACATGTGAGCATCGGGACAGCTTGTGAGTATTGAGGCGGTGGCATGCCAAACTGCTACCATCGAAGTGTCGGGCTCTGAAGAATTCACCGAAAGCCTGACACACCCCTGCTTACAGAGGACTTTAGCTATGACATCGAAAAGAGGAGTAAGACTAGTAAAACAATGATTCAACCCCAGGAATGTAGACAGCATGATAAAAAGATTTTTAAAAAAACATATCTTGACCTTATTGACCTTAAAAAAGGGAATTGAAGGTTTTGGATGGTCTTTTAAAATTAAGATGTCCCACAGCATAGCATTCCTGGAATCTCTGGGTCTCTCTTTCTTGACTGGTCTACTTTGAAGGGCTGATTGTTCTAAGCATTGTTCAAAGAGAAGAAGAGGCAGAGCCTGGGAATTAGAGTCAAGAGAGGAATTAGCCTGGAGTCGTTACTTTTCAACAGGGATCCAAATCCAGCCCGCCCACCCCCAAATTCTGTTAATTCTGATCTAGTGCCAATTTAGTGCTGACCATTATTTGACCAGAATCCTATTTTTCTTTTACTTTTTATGTATCCATTTCATGTATTCATAACTATGTTTATACTTATACCTGTTATCTTGTAAGCGATTGACAAATCAAATAAATAAATAAATAAAATCTTGTGTATAGGCATGAGCAGCAAATCAACTTAGCCGGAATTTAATGTGTGGTCCTGATTCTTTACACCTGGCAGATTAGGAGTAACTTGCCCAGATTTAGTTCTTTCAGATCCAGTGGATTTCTTGGGAATACTGTAAGCACCTTCTTGCTACAGAAAAGAACAGTGTATTTTTCGAGTGGTAAAAATGAGCAGCTTATAAACTATACATTGTCAAGTTAGGTATTTCTTGTGTGTGTGTGTGTGTGTGTGTGTGTGTACACACACACATACACTATAGCAACTAGCATTAAGTTCTAGGCTGCATAAACAGAGGGATAGAATCAATATCACTTGAAGTGTTAATACCACTTTATAATAAGGCCACACTTGGAATACTGCATTGTTTTGGTCGCTACGATGTAAAAGAGATGTTGATGCTCTAGAAAGAGTGCAGAGAAGAGCAACAAAGATGATATGGGGACTGGAGGATAAAACATATGAAGAACAGTTGCAGGAACTGGGTATGTCTAGTTTAATGAAAAGAAGGACTAGAGGTGACATGATAGCAGTGTTCCAATATCTCAGGAGATGCCACAAAGAAGATGGTGTCAAGCTATTCTCCAAAGCAGGACAAGAAGCAATGGGTGGAAACTAATCAAGGAGAGAAGCAACTTAGAGCTAAGGCGAAACTTCCTGACAGTTAGAACAATTAATCAGTGGAACAACTTGCCTCCAGAAGTTGTGAATGCTCCAACTCTGGAAATTTTAAAAAAGATGTTGGACAACCATTTGTCTGAAGTGGTGTAGGGTTTCCTGCCCAGGCAGGGGGTTGGACTAGATAGAAGACCACCAAGGGCCGTTCCAACTCTGTTATTCTATTCTAAAATGGAATCTCAAATTGTCCATAAGAGACTAGGAATGAAAAAGCTAGTCTATCTGCCTGTCTGTTGTTGGCCTTTTTTTCATCTGCCAATCTATTGTCAATTAAGCCCCTCCTGGAATGTAGCATTCTGGCTTTGGCCCTGGTTTCCTATACTGTAGATACAGGATAAAGTTTCCTACCCTACCTATTGTATTTTTGTTTTTTTCCATATTTACCAAGTCCTTTTCTCTTTTGGGTCTCCCACTATGTGGGTCAAGCCTTTTTACGATTACAGATAGACGGTCCTCCACCTACGACCATAATTGAGCCCAAATTTTATGTTGCTAAGCGAGACATCTGTTAAGTGAGTTTTGTCCCATTTTACGGCTTTTCTTGCCACAGTTGTTAAGTGAATTGCTGCAGTCGTTAATAACCCGGTTGTTAAGTGAGATTCTGGCTTCCCCATCGACTTTGCTTGTCAGACCGTCACAAAAGTTGTTCACATGATCTGGGGACATGGCAACTGTCATAAATATGAAACCCGTTGCCAAGCAGCAAATTTTGGCCACGTGGTCATAAGTGTGAAAAATGGTCATCATCATAAGTCACCTTTTTCAGTGATGTTGTAACTTTGAATTGTCACTAAATAAAAGTGTTGTAAGTCGAGAATTGCTTATAAATGGAATGTAAAGCTTCTTAGAGCTAATCTCAAGTCAATATTCATGAAACAGGAACTGAAAAACAGAGGTAAGTATCCAGGGGTGGGATTCAAATTTTTTAACAACCAGTTATGTGGGCGTGGCTTAGGTGGTGGGCGTGGCTTGGTGATCTTGTGACTGGGTGGACATGGCTTGGTGGTCATGTTATTGGCTGGGTGTGGCCAACTCGATATCACTCACATCAAGGCACGCATCTACTCGCCTGGCCTCTCATGACTGTGGGGATGCTGCAACAGTCGTAAGTGTGAAAAATGGTCATAAGTCACTTTTTTCAGTGCCACTGTAACTTTGAATGGTCACTCCACACAAGCAAAGTACCAGCAAAGGAGGGAAAAAAAACCTCCAGAGAGGTTCCTGAGACAGGAAGTCTAGTCCTGCCAAGAATGTAATAAGGGTTAATGGAGAGGCAGTTTCTATAAGCAACACCAGAATGTTTCCGTCCTGCCTTCCTTACAGGATTAGGCCAGTCATTTCTTCTAACAACCGGTTCTCTAAACTGCTTAGAATGTTAACAACCAGTTCTAGAGAATAGGTGCGAAATGGTAGAATCCCACCCCTGTAAGTATCCTCTGGATCAGGGATCTCCAACCTTGGCAACTGTGATGACCCGAGGTGTGGCACAAAAGCAACAAAGTCACAAAAGTAGGTAAAGTTCCTTTAATACCTGTATACTTCACGAGTTAAAAAGAGGGCTGTAAAAATATTTACAGACCCCTCACATCCCAGACATAAACTACCGTGTTTCTCCAACAATACGGCCTCCACCAATAGGAAGCCCCACCATGTTTTATTGGCATAAAATCAAATTAAGCCCCTCCCCCAAATTAAGCCCCATATTAAACATGCGAAATTGGGGGAGCGGGGGCTTGCCGTTAGTAAGTACTTTTGTTGCATGCCCGGATATGGTGCTGCCTGCGTTGCTGGGGCACTTCATATCGGGCGCGGCCCTGGCAGGATGAGCGGAGGGTCCGGCGGGAGGCGCCGCCAGAGCCGTAAGGGCTGGGCAAAGCTGGGAAAGTGAGCCGCGGGTATGTGCGTGCCTCCTCCTGCCCCTCGTTCCCAAATCTCGCCCGGGCTGGCGGGCGCTAACCTCGCTCGTTCTCCCGCGTCGGGCTATGGGTGGTGGCTGTTTCCACTGCGAGCGGCTCAGACCCGCTGCTGCTGCCCGCAGCCGCCCGCCTGGCCTTTCTTTGAGGTGGAAGAGCTCGCTGGGCTGAAGGACCGGTGCGCCAGAGGCGCGCAGCGTAGGAGGTCGGGAGGAACGGAAGAGGCCCCGGGAGATTAGCCTCCCCACGTGGGGTTGGGCTGCCCTCTCGGGCAGGGGAGGCTTTGTAAAATAATTCGCTTTACCTTCGAAAGCAAAGGGAAGACGGGAGCACCTGAAGCCAAGTGTCTCCTCAGGGCTCCGGTTGCAGGGAGGAGCCCTGACTGGCCGCACGTGGCTGCGCCAAACGCCGCGGCAGCAAGGGAGAAGGGGCAGCAACGGTGGCCCGAACCCGAAGGTCTCCCGAATATCCAAGCTGTCGCTGCCCGCCCACCCACCCGAGGATGCAAGGGGGGAGAATTAAGTCACCCCCGAAAAGACGTCCTAGCCGTTTTTCAGGGTCAAAAAAAAAAAAAAGGCCCGGTCTTATTATGTGAGAAACACGGTATTTCAACTACTTTCCTCAAAACAACGCTATAGAGCACTGCACACCAGAACAACTAGACACCAGAACAGTTTTTCTCCAAAAGCTATCACTCTGCTAAACAAATAATTCCCTCAACACTGTTCAACTATTTACAAAGTGTGCACTACTATTACTGTTAATCTTCTCATCACTCCTTATCACCCATCCCCTCCCACTTGTGACTGTGTGACTGTAACTTTGTCGCTTGTATCCTTATGATTTATATTGACTGTTTCCTAGTAGGATTTGATTGCTTATTGTACTCTATGACTATCATTAAGTGTTGTACCTTATGATTCTTGACAAATGTATCTTTTCTTTTATGTATACTGTGAGCATTTGCACCAAGACAAATTCCTTGTGTGTCCAACCATACTTGGCCTATAAAGAATTCTCTTCTCTTCTCTTCTCTTCTCTTCTCTTCTCTTCTCTTCTCTTCTCTTCTCTTCTCTTCTCTTCTCTTCTCTTCCTCCAACTTGGCCCCCAATGTCCAGTTATCATCGGCTGGAGAAAAAAAAAACTCTCCCAAGAACAGTTTTTAAAAGGAAGAAATTCAGCCCAAACCCAAAGTATATATAAATTATAAATAAAATCCAACACAAACCACTCTGCAGCAATTAACGAGACAGGGCAGGATAAGGAATTGCAGACTTCCAAAAGATAATGAAACACACACAGTTGGGAGGACGCTGGAACCCAGATAAGACTTGACAAACCAAGATAATTGATGCATTGCTTCCAGCAAGGTGCTGTGCGCAAATGCCCTTTTAAAATCCTGTTTTCTCAGCTGCAGCTAATGAAGGAAATCAGGGCCTTTTTCTCCCCCGTAACCCATGTAACTCACGTTGCTCCCTTCTCCTTTCCTCCCTGCATGCTCTAGGATGAAGAGGGGGTGGTCCTGGGTCTTCCTCTGAATGCCCAGCCGGACTGTGCCATTCCCAGTTTCTTCCACAGCCATCAGAGCCATACTCCCACTCCCTGTCAGTTGCTCGACCTCCCCCTCAGAATCAGATTCCAACAGGGGCATGACAGCAACTTTAAGACTTGTGGACTTCAACTCCCAGAATTCCTCAGCCAAAGCTGGCTGAGGAATTCTGGGAGTTGAAGTCCACAAGTCTTAAAGTTGCCAAGGTTGGAGACCCCTGTTCTGGATAATTTATTGCCTTCTTTTTGTAGAATTACTCAAGGATCATTGAATTACTTGCAGTCTTCGTGATAGGATAAAATCAGAAAGGGAATAAAGAAAACCAACTAAGCCAGTGTGTGCTTGATCCAGGATCTTCAAAGTTTGGCATGCAGCTGGATTCAGCACACTTGCAAGAACATTGTGTCAAGCGCTCTGGCATTCATCCTAGTTCCTGAAGCTGGACCACAAAATGGACTAGGATTGGAGAGATTTAGTTCAAGTCCACCCTATCATGAAAACTCACTAGTGAGTTTGGTATCTTTCACCTGGTATCTTTCAGCCAATTTACCCTACAATGTTGTTTTGGAGATTAATTGGAGGGCAATTTAGAGCAGAGGTGGGCAACTATAAACCCTTTATGATCTGTGGACAACATGGCTGGCTCAGGAATTCTGGGAGTTGAAGTTCACAGGCCATAAAAAGGCCATAGTTGCCCACCCCTGATCTAAAGCTTGAACTCCAGGAGGAAAGGTATGATATTAATGTACATATTTTAGACTAAAATAAGGGGACTATATAGAATCAGACAAGAAAGTCGCAGCAATGAATTCCTATCCCATCTTACTATTAATTTCTGAACAATTTCTGAAACCAGGACAAAGTTCAACTTTAGGATTATTGTGGTCTATAATCAGTCAGAGCAACACACAAAAATACTGAGACATTATATTGAGACACTTCTATTTTGCACCCTCATCTTCAGTAAAAAAATAATAATAATCCACAAATTAATGGAATAATGTAAAAAAAAAAAAAAACCTGCTCAGAAAGTTAAAACCTTGCCTTTTAGGCCCAGCTCATCTGCCAACCACTGAAATGTATTGACCTCCAAGCCCCCAGTCAATAGATTAGTGGTAACTTTGAAAATGTCATCACAGTGGAAGTAGGAACCACTGTGAGGTCATAAGGTTCTCATATTCCTTGGCTGCGCTGGAACATTTCACCAAAGCTGCGCAGATCTTGTGAGGTCTTATCAAGCTTCTGGGAAGAAAATAAGCAAGGTAGAAACAAAGTTGAAAAGAATTTTTTTTTTTTTTTAAAGGAGAGAATTCATGAAGTTGCCGAGTTCATCCTTCTGGAGAAATAAATATTTCATTTATTTATTTATTTATTGAATTTTTATGCCACCTCACCTAACCAAAGTGAGTCTAGGCCAGAGGTACCCAACCCCTTGCTGCACACCGGTACCGGTATGTAGAACCCATTGGGAACTGGTTCCTGCAAGCAGCAGGCGAGCATGTAACACTTCATATGTGCATGCATGGGAATAGGTTGAGCATACAAAACCATCCTTTCCCCTCCACCTCCCAGTCACTACCAGTCTGTGTTGCTGGAAAGGTGGAGGACCACTGCCCTAGGCAATTTACATTGACATAAAATTTCCGAAATTTTGAGTAGTTCGGAGAACTAGCAACTATCACCTCTGACTGGCCCCACCCCCAACTATTCTCTGCCTCTCATTGGCTGGGTCTTCTTTTGTTGCACTACACAGGAGAACGGAGCTGGAAAGCAGGTTAGTGGGGTGTGGAGGGATTGGGATTTTGCAGTAACCTTCCCCCAGGAGTGGGGTGGGAATGGAGATTTTGCAGTATCCTTCTCCTGCCATGCCCACCAAGTCACGCCACGCCCACCAAGCCACGCCCACCAAACCAGTAGTAAAAGAATTTGAATCCCACCACTGATGATAATCAACACCTTGAATTGGACCTGGAAGTAAACCGGCAACCAATGCAGCTCCACATAATAGTGGATGTTACACGTACCACTTTAACGACCTCCAGAATTGTCTATGCCACTGCATTCTTTACAGCTGTAGCTTCTGAATATACTCTTCAAGGGTCGCCTCATGTAGAGCATGTTGCAGTAATGTGTTATTTTATTTTTTAATGTTTTATTTTTCTCCTGAGAACACCAAATCAGTAACTATAACTAATGCATATACGTCCTGTGCCTTCTGACATCTTTCCAAAAGCAACTCTGGTTTGCAGTGCTGGAAGTTGGGAATCTCCTAGGCACAGAAACAAGACGGGTAACTTTACAGAAGAGATGGCAAAGGAAGTACGTTCCCTCAGTACATTCCCTCTAGAATAGTCTCTCCTTCAGAAACTCTTGCGCCAGGGAAATTTCCAGAATAATTCTGCCTTTTTCTGGCTTCATAGTTTGAATCTGGAGGCCACTGTTTCTTCTTCCCTGACTTGGATCTTTGTTCCCAACAGGGCCTTGCAATTCCTTCCAGCTTAAAACAAGATGTATTGCAAGGTCCTATCGAATTCTGGCTCTTTTTTTTTTTTTTTTTTTTTTGAGTAGGGGTTGCTGTGCCTAAATGTAAACATTCTCATATAGATGTTTGTTTCCTGAGTACCGCTGGTTTTTCCACATAAATATTTGCCCTGGATAATGTGGTGTCCCAAAGGGCTTTGCACTTTTGTGCAAAGTTCCCTTTAACCAAATATTAATTGCGTCTCACATCTTGAAATGTTAGTTGGGAATAACAGAAATAAGCAATACTTTAAGTATTGAGGCAATACTTTAAAGATGTTCTCCTGTCTTTAAGGAGAAATTATTAGATGGAAAATGGACCATATAGATCCAGTTATCACTAAATCTGTTCAGAATGGGCTGGTGACCAAATGCACAAAAATGTATGTTTGTAGCATTCTGCACATTGTTGGGAGTAGGTTTTTGGCAAATAGGTGTGACAAAGGACAACACCAGTGTAGCATTTCCAGTGAAAGCATTGTGCTATTAACGGTGTTACAATGGAAAAGCCAAAGGACATTTCTAGAATACAGAATAACACCCTAGGACCTATTAAAATATCAATATAAACATATATTCTGACTCCCAGAAAACAGACTTTATGTCAGCATACATTCCAGTTAGCATTTCTTGTCTTGCAATAAATCTATGTGAAAGAAACACAATGATAATACTAGTATTATTGCCAGACAAGAAATACTTTTGAGTGTTTCTTACTTCTGTAAAATATGTAAGAGGCTTATTAATGAGAATTGTGTTTAATTTTGACAGATTGAGAAGAATTATTGAACAATGACCATGGCAAGATGACGGAAGCAATTACCTTATCTTCTCACGCTATTACAATGAAAACAAATGACACAGAGCTAAATAATTGGCTACAGATAAGGAACAAAGGGCTTTCCACGGAAATAGTGGCAGCCTTATCCATTCCAATCTGTTTCTGGGGATTGATTGGGAACGCAACTGTCTTTTGGCTGCTCTGCACCAAGGTGAAGAAGACAACATTCGTAGTTTATATTCTCAATTTGATAATAGCCGATTTTATTGTGGCTGCTTACTTCCTTATAGTGTTTAGTGTATTTCTGACATCACTTTATGTCAGTTATTATTTTTCACGGGCAATGGAGAATATTTATTCATTGTCAAGCAATGCCAGCATTTTTTTATTAACAGTTACATGCTTTGAAAGGTATTTCATGGTCTCTTTCCCTCTCTACTATCAACAGCACCGTCCAAAGGAATTCACATTGAATATATGCTGCATAATATGGTTCTGGTCTTCTCTAGTGGCCCTGACATTATATGTTTCCTGCTACCCAAAATTGCTTTCATCCCACTCTGAAAGCAATTCTTTCTGTCACAGTGCATCAATGTTTGAATCTATTGTTCAGCTTATGTTTTTGTTCCCCATCATGTCCTTCTCTGCTTTGTCCCTTTTTATCAGAATGCGGAAAAGACCAAAGCAAAGGACCAAATCAAGACTTGATATCACCCTCATTATCATGGTTATCCTTTCTCTTGTTTGTATTTTTACATTTCATACTCGTTATTTTATAAGCAAGTGGGTTAAGGCACTTCGTAACCCAACTTTATTTCAACTGTCTCTGCTGTTTGACGCTATCAAAAGTAGTGTCAGCCCTTTGGTCTATTTCTTTGTTGGAAATTGGCAAAGACAGGAGGCCGCAGAACCAATGCATAAGTTGCTTGAGAGAGCTTTGAACGAAAAAGAAAGCACAGACAATCTAGACACCAGTTAGTTACAGCTGGTCACAAAAGAATTTGGGCATTAAAAATGAAAAAAATATAAAGACATAGATCTGATGAAACCTTTTCTTTCACTAAAAATGCCTGTTACAGATATATTTATCAGTTACTACTTCTAACTTATCTTACTACCTAAGGGCTTTAGGGGAATCAAACTCATGTTTTAAAAAAAATGGGACTTTAAGATTTTATATTTGTAAGGGCCACTCTGCCAGGGGGCAAAAGCCTACAAAAAGCAAGATCAAAAAGTATGATCACAGAAAAATGAAAACTACATATGTACAAACCCTACAAAATGGACTATTCATATTGTTTTACTAAAAATAAAACCAGCACTATGTACCTGAACCATTTCGTCATGTGTGGCCTTTGTAGCTGAATTAATTTCTCCTATGAATAGGAAATAGTTATACAAATAGACCTGTGTTTTCTATATTTATAGTACAAGAAAAAGAATGACAAAGAGAATACATAAAAGATGCTACCTCTATTGGGTCTTTCCGAAAACACAGAAACACTAAGAATGCTGCTGTGCATGGTAATGCCAGGGAATAAGATTCGATAGGACAGGGCAGAATAGAACAGAATCCTTATTCGATAACTTTAATTTCTTCATTAATTCAGTTAAGAATTATTTATTGAGTACACTAAAGCACACTTGAATCTGAAACACTCTTAAATACTTTGTTCTGCCTATTACACTATTAATAAAGTATTAATTAATACACAATCTGATAAAAAGTTATTGCTCCTCAAGAGTAAATTCTGTATACTACTGTACTGGATTATGTCTTATGAATACACAATTCCTTAGACAATTTCACAACACGGCGACCACCTCATCAAAAACCCTTGCATTTTACCTTAGATGGATGGACCTGCAGTTATCTTAGATAACATTTAAGGCTCAATTAAATGTTAGAATGAATAGTGGGGGGAAATTATGGTACAGCTGTGCATGGATTAGGGAAACTGAAGTTTTAAAAAAATAAAACAATGATCTTTATACAGGATTGTTATAAACTAAATAGAGGTTTGTCAAAGTGATCCCATAGAACAGGGGTCCCCAACTCCCGGTCCATGGACAGCACAGGTCTGTGGCATGCTGGCAACTGGGCCATGCAAACAAGTGAAGCCCCATCTGTGGTATGCAGGCAGCATGCAAAACCATGACCCTTCTGGTCTGCAGAAAAATCCTTCTCCATGGAACCAGTCCCTGCTGCCCAAAATGTTTGGGGGCCGCTGCCGTAGAATCTCCTTTCTATGTAATACCCTGTTTCTCCAACAATACGGCCTCCCCCAATAGGAAGTCCCAGCATATTTTATAGGCATGAAATGAAATTAAGCCCCTCCCCCCAAATTAAGGCCTATATTAAAACATGCGAAATGGGGGGGAATGGTGGGGGGGGCTTGCTGTTAGGAAGTACTTTTGTTGCACACCCGGATATGGTGCTGCCTGCGTTGACCCTGATACAAAGTGCCCCACCAACACCGAGGTCAACATCCAAGCCGTCGCCGCCCGCCTGCCCGAAGATGCAAGGGGGGGGGGATTAAGTCACCCCCGAAAAGACGGCCTAGCCATTTTTTCGGGGCTCAAAAAAAAAAAAAAAAAGACCCGGCCTTATTATATGAGAAACACGGTACATGACCTAAATTTTTGATTCTAAAATGTTGTAAATTGAGCTATTGTCCCCCTTCCCAAGCAAAAAAGACAGGAAATGATTAGATCTGCTAAATCTGCTTTTATTGTAAACATAATTTTATATTAGCAGAATCTTGCCAGGTACAAAATTATCCCCGCCGCTTTTAACCACCTGATCAACTAGGGAGGGTCTTTCCTGCTTCTTCCTCTGAGCATTAAGCCATTGAGAACTCACCCTCTCTTGTTGGATCATTTCCTATGCAGCATCTTTTTACCTCATCTTTAAGGATATACACATTATACCATTACAACTATCAATGTCAGATGCAAACACCCAGGTCTGTGCATGAAGAATTTAATTAGCTGACTTATTACTTAGGCCTTTATGTGGGAATCTCCTCCAACTGATTGTTTACATCTGGGTAAGACTAAATAAGGTTCAATGGCATTCAAGGTAGAGTTGGCCTTCACCCTTTAGTGTCCGTGCAAGGACTCTAGACCAGGGATCCCCAAGCCCCAGGCCATGGCCCTTTATCAGGTCTTGAGAAATTAGCAACCAGGCCATGGAAGTGGCAGGCGAGTGAGTGGCAGGCATTCCCACATGTGAAAGTAGCGGGTGAGCATTTGCGTATGCTCCCTTTACACTAGCAGGGGTGTGTATCTCCCCCATTTGCGGAAATGAGGTTGCATGCACACATGTGCTTTTGCCCACTGCTCACACAGAGCCATCACATGCCATGGTGGCGCAGTGGTTAGAATGCAGTACTGCAGGCTGCTACTGCTGCCTGCCAGCTGCCTGGAATTTGGCAGTTCGAATCTCAGCAGGCTCATCCTTCCATCCTTCCAAGGTGCATAAAATGAGGACCCAGATTGTTGGAGGCAATATGCTGACTCTGTAAACTGCTTATAGAGAGGGCTGTAAAAGCACTGTGAAGTAGTATATAAGTGTAAGTGCTATTGCTATCACACATACACCCCTGATGGTTCACAAACCAGAAATGTTGGGGAACTCTGCTCTAGACCAGGGCTATCAAACTCATGGCTCATGGGCCGGCTGCATCACATGCTGGCCACGCCAATGCCCAGTTTAGCGAAGGGGAAAAATGTCCCGATATGTCACGTGATTTTCACCCCTCTGCTCTAGACTATAATTCTCTGCTTGATTCTTACCCAGCGTCTGCCAATCTCTCTCCAGCCATCAATGCTTTTCAACCGGATAAGGGGCAAATAAGAACTATGGTTGTAATTTCAATTGTCCAGGAAGTATACTGGGACAGAAGAGACCTTAGCTTTTTGGTTTTGAATTCAGTTTGAGATGGCTATTAAAGTAGAGGCAGAGAATTTGTATTCTGCTCTGTAATCTGAGGGGGAAAATGTTGGGAATAATAAGGCTATTATTATTTTAACTGCAATCATAGTTGTCAATTTGAAATGTCATCATTCTTACCAACAAGAAAGATGCTAAGATGATCAGCCATGACTGATACCTGGATAGTCAGCTATCCCTATGCTCTGGGACTCTTTTGATAGAGATCTGATCTATCTTCACCTCCTGAATTTCAAGTAACCAATTAAGACTTGGTTTTTTCCATCTAGCCCATGAGGAAGGCATGGTATGAAATGTTGGGATGCATCAACAAAAACATGACTTTATATGTTTTCCTGTGTCCTTTACAGTGTGGTTGAGTTAATAGTTAACTCTCTAAGTGGCTAGCAAGATAGATAGATAGATGATAGATGATAGATAGATAGATAGATAGATAGATAGATAGATAGATAGATAGATAGATGATTGATAGATAGATGATAGAAATGTGTGTGTGTGTGTGCGCGTTTGATTGCTAGTCACTTAGAGAGTTCACCACTTCCAGAACTCATGGCATAGAAATACAAAAAATAAGAAAGGAAAAGAAAAATAGAGTTTACATCTACTGTATATAGAATGCAAAGTGTTGCAAATCTCTGCAAATCTGCAAATATTTAAAGCTCTGGTCATCAACCATAATAGAGAATTTGATTTGATACTTAAAAGCTGTGGGAGAAAATAGCACCCTCCGAAACAAGGTAAAGTTCTTATAGAAGAAAGACCCAATTTGGTCTAGTGATTAAGGCAACAGGCTAGAAAGTGGAAGACCATTAATTCCAATCCTGCCTTGGCCATGAAAGTTAGCTGGGTGTCCTTCGGCCAGTCACTCTCTCTGTTCAACCCACTCCAGGGTTGTTGTTATGGGGGAAATAGGAAGAAAGTGTGCTGGATATATTCAGGAGGAAAGTGGATATGTTCACTGTTTTATTTGTAAACAACCAAACAAGAATTAGTGCTTTGTGTCATTCTCTAGAACACAGCCAAAAATGGAAGTTTTGTCTTTGACCGCTATTCTGATCAGGCTGACCTAAAGATATTTCAGTTGATAAAATCAAAATGTATTCTAAAGACTTTTGTAAAAGGACATATATTTCCTCTCTTTTCTCCACAACAATTCATCTACAAGACTCTGAAACTAAAGCTAGATTAAAATAGGTCTCAAGTGATTCTATTGTGAATCTTACCATGCTATGAACAACTGCTCTGAGGTCACGAGATTCTAGCATTCTATTTGTTATGCAAGGAACACATCATAATTGTGGGGCTAGCTCTATCTTGGCAGAATTATATTACAGTAATGTGAGAAACAGAAGTTTGATCAATGAAGACTAAAAGGAGAACTGGAATCTGGTGTTAGTATTGATTCGTTTGTTTAACAGATACTTATGTTAATCTTTTAAAAACCATTTCTTCCCACATCATTAAGTGCCTGATTAAGATGTTTATAGGAATTGGCTAAAAATACACTGTGGTATATGATTTGTATCTCCTGAGAACATCCAGTAAGTGGATAGATTCTTCATTGAGGTACCAAAAATGAGTATATTACACCTGAGTTACAGAAAACAAAAATAAAGCCCAGGGACTTTAATGGCACTGTTCTGGAAAGAGGTGTAATCACCGTGTCAAAGGTTTAGACCCAAGCACTATGGATTAGCCACAACTTTCTCTTTTAAGTGTTAACTGAGATTGATGTTCAAATGAGAAAACAACAGATGATTTGAACCAGAGGTTTGGCCGGTTTCTTATGGCTTTGGAAAATAGTGGTGTTTGAAGATCAGTCAAGTGCCATTCATAATGGCAACAGGATGATGTCCCTCATGCTTGCCAACTCAGTGGAAGAAAGCATGCCACCCTCTAATTTCAAGCCTTCCTATCTCCAACCCATTCATCTGTGACCTATAAATTGTGATCAATCCTATTTCCCCTTGCTACCTTTCATCCGATACTCCGCCAGTCTTATAAGTCAATCTACTTCTCCAATTGTTACTTAATCTACCACTTTAATTCTGGGAAATGTTCTTACCTATTGATACAATTAACACTTAAAACATTTTTTTTTATCCAGAAGTAATTGATGGTATATCGGCTGTAATATAGTTACATAATATAGTAAATGTATTGCTTATCCATTCTTGGAAGCAAGTTTTAGGAGGCAGAAAAAGTGCTTTTAATTTTTATATAAAGATACTTAACTCTCTCTTTTCCTTGGCTGGCAATCACAGAAACTGGCAGAGAGCCGCTTGTAACTAATTAAATGCCATTTAACAATATGCGTTTGCTCTTCCTGCCCAAGTGCGTTGAAAATTAAGATAATGCATCCTTAGTTAGAAGAGAGTTTATTATGAACCAGGCTGCAATCCCCAGGCAATAATTTGGAATTTGGTGAAATGAGACCTGTCCATTGTACATTAGACTTCTTGCCCATCGTCCAAAATAAAGCAAAGGAAAAGAGGCATTTCTTTTCCCATACCATTGATCGCAGAGTTGACTTCAAAAATAATGTGATGAAAACACATTTGGAAGAGAATATTTGTAGATCAGGGTTGAAATGAGGGGTCCTTGGTGCTCTCTGAGCTTGGTTGTTTTCTTGCAGATGTTTTATTACCAAACTGGGTAGCATCGTCTGTGCCATGTTTGTTGAGGTAATTCCCCGTTAGGAGAATGAGTGCATACTGGGAGACGTATTTGAAAGAAGTGCTTGAATAATACACACACAGCACACAGATACACTGTACAGTAAATGTAGGTTTTTACTTCCAGAAAGGTTTAAGCAAAGTTCAAAATAAGCAGTCCAAAGTCATTCACAGGTAAGATCAGTCAGTTTTCAATCCAGGGATAATCCAATAACAAAGCCCAGTGTCAAAAACAGTTCAGTAACAGACTTACACCAAATCCAGGAATATCAGTCAATTAGGAAAAACGGCAAAACTCTCCAACAGAAGGAAAACAGAGACTTACTGAGACACAACTCTCTTCTGAGACTAAGACCAAAACAACCCAGGTTTCTGGCTCCATCTTATGGCCTTTGAGAAACCACACCCAACTACAGTTTTGCATTTTCTTAAAGATACAGTTTTAAAATGTTTACCCTGGTTTATATATTTTCAACCCAAATAGCTGTTAGGTGACTTACATTCCTAACAATGTTGGCAAGAAAACAACCAAGCTCAGAGAGCAGCAAGGACCCCACAGATGGTCCTTGTTTAACGATCACTTGTTCAAGTAAGCATTCAAAATTACTGAACGAACGATAGTTATGACGTTCTCAGAATTCTGGCCATCACAGCATCCCACAGATATGTGATAGCTATTTGCAATCTTCCCAGCTGGCTTCCCACAAGCAAAGTCAACTGGGAAGCCAACAAGAGATTGGAAGTCGCAGTCACAAAGTCTTTACTTAATGATGCCAACTGAGATGGCTGGAATTGCTGACACTTAAGTCGAATGAGCATGTGTTGTTGTGCTTTAGACGTGTGTCACTTAGTGCTGGCAATGCCAGTCCACATTACCATTGTTTAACTGAGAATTACCTGTGCAACTTATGAGACAGTACAATTATCTCTCAATACTGTCTTTAAAAATATAGTCAGTTAAGGTCATATTCTGTGTGTGTACTATATCAGGATACAGCATTTCATTAGTGGGATATAGGTAACATCATACTGATCTGCAAGATAGTTTCTACTTTGGACAAACTTGGGAGTAAAATTGGGCTTTGAAGGCATCTATGCTACATTGACTAAGTGTGCCACGCTGGCTGAAATTACGCTGTTAGCACGTGGCATATTAATCTTACAACCAGGGCTGATAATCTAACCTGTCTTTCTTTTGCTGAAAACTGAAGTGAAGTCAGAATTAACTCAAGTTATTACAAAATGTAGAGGTCAATATTTAGGGATTCTCCTGAGGAGTATCATGGTATGTGGAATATTTGTGCCTTGGAATGGAAGTAAATGGTAAAGCACATAAGGCATCCAACCATCCCTGTCTTCTCAAAGGACTAACTTGGTATTAAGCAGATAGTCTAGGTTGGTTCTTCCCAGTCAAAGCATTTTTATCTTACAGGTGGTTTTGTTCAAAGTTTCCTACTTATCTTAATAATTGTGTTTGATTTGACAGGCTGAAAAAAAAAATGCAACATTTTATTAGCAACATGGAGGCAGAGGAAAGTTCTTCGTTTTCCCGCTTTCGCACCAAGGAATACAATGTAGAAGAAAAAGTACTAATCATTTCTCTTCCGATCTGCATTTTGGGATTCATAGGAAATTCAGTTATTTTATGGCTCCTCTGCTGCAGGCTCAAGATTAAATTAAACCTATATTTTGTGTGTGTGGGAGTTGCTAATAACGTTATAAACTTCAGCATCATTGCTGAGTATGTTATGTTTTTTAAACCACAGACCTTCAGTTTAATGTCTCACCGGGTATTGCATGTTTTGCATTTAAGCAGTCATGAAGTTGGCCTTTATATCTTTACAGCTATTGCTGCTGAGCGATGGTGCATTCACTTTTTCCCTGTTTGGTATAGACAGTTTCGGCCTGTGAATTTCTCAGCCATTGTGTCCTTTTCTTTGTGGGGGTTCACTGCTCTGTTATCAATTGTGATCCACTATTTTTGCTCTCCAATGATGGAAGTAAACACCAAGGACATTGAGAGCTGTACAACTTCAACCATAGCACTAATCATCACTCAATTAATTTTTATTCCAAGTGCGATATTTTTTTCTTTAGGCATATGGATTAGAATTCATATGAGACAAGAGGAAGCTCCTCCACTAAGACTAGATGTCACCGTTGTAGCCATGGTTCTTCTCTTTCTGATGTTGAATGTACCATTTAACTTAGCTACGATCTTGATGTACTGGGTCAACAGCATTGATGGATATATTCTGACTAGCCTTCACACGCTATTGGAGTCTTTCAGCAGTTCTATCAGTCCTTTTATATATCTCATTGTTGGGTATTGGAAGAAGCCGAAAATGAAGACAGCCTTTGCGTTTCTTGAAATAGCTTTGTCAGACAAAACAGCCATGCTTGTAAAAACACAAGCAGAGACTTTAAAATCAACAACTAGAAGAAGCATAGAAGAAAACTGATGTGCATTCTCTACTATGAAATAAATTTCTTTACAAATGTTGTATGCACTGTTACTGACTTCTAGCACGTGCCTGGATACTCTGTGCTATGCCTCCTCATAATATACCAAGCCCTTGTTCCTAGCACTGGGCAGAGATGAGAAGAGCTGGTAGAAATTCAGAGCACTCCAACCAAAACCTCATGCAGGAGACAAACCTGCATGTAGACATGTGTCTTATCTTGAAAAAAATAATGTCGTTTATCAGAAGGGCGGACCAGCTTGGGATTGTTTTAAAAAGAACTGCAAGAAGCAAAAGCAGAGACCTCAAATTGCCCCTCAACGAGAGCAGGACAATAAATGGAGTAGGTGAACAAATCACACTGGCATGGTATTTCCAATATGAAAATTACATTATGCATGCATGTAAGACATATACGTATATAAAATACTATGTGCAAATTTCATGCAAATTTGTATAATTCTTTGTGAATTATAGGGGGCAATGCTTATGCAGTCATCAATTGAGCCACCACAGAATAAACCAGTGACCCCTTAGAACAGGGGTGTCGAACTGGCGGCCCACGGGCTGGATGCGTCATGCACAAGCCACATCCACGGCAGCTCCACAAAGGCAAAAAACATTGCTATATGCCACAACACGTTACGTGATGCGATTGAGTTTGACACTCGGACCTTAGAGTGATCATTCAACAAAAATTCTAAAGAAGAGAAAGAAGTATAGGCAACACAATCAGACCATTAAGAAAGGCAAGCAGCCCCCCTCCAGGGCCAAAATTCAGCAGGTCCTCAACTTACAACAGTTCACTTAGTGACTATTCAGTTATGTCGAGTGGTGGGATTCAAAAATTTTTACTATCAGTTCTCTGGGCATGGCTTGGTGGGTATGGTTTGGCTTGGTGAGCGTGACGGGAAGGATACTGTAAAATCTCCATTCCCTCCCCACTCCTGGGGGAACGTTACTGCAAAATCCCCATTCCCTCCCCACCCCACTAATCTGCTTTCCAGCTTCGTTCTCCTATGCAGGGCAACAAAAGAAGACCCAGCCGATCAGCTGGAACTTGGGAGGCAGAGAATAGATGGGGGCAGGGCCAACCAGAGGTGGTATTTGCCGGTTCTCCGAACTACTCAAAATTTCCGCTACCGGTTATCCAGAACTGGTCAGAACCTGCTGAATACTACATCTGGTTATGTCTGAAAGAATGACTCATGACCATTGCAGCATCCCCATAATTGTGTGATCAAACTGTGGATGCTGGCCAATTGGTTCCTGTTTGCAAAGGTTGCAGTGTCCAAGGGTCATGTGACCACCTTTTGTGATCTTTTGACAAGCAAGGTCAACGGGAAAGCCAGTAACAGCCTTGTTACTAACTTAATATCTGCAGTGATTCATTTAACAACAGTGGCAAGAAAGATGGTAAAATCGGGCAAAATTAACTGCTGTCTCACTTAGCAGCAACAATTTGGGGCTCAATTGTCATAAGTTGAGGACTACCTTTATTAGAAGCTCATAAAAGTGAGGACTTAGAGATGCTTTTTGTAAAAAAAGAAATCTAGATAAGGGGACGCGGTGGTTCAGTGGCTAAGACACTGAGCTTGTCAATCAGAAAGGTTGGCGGTTCAAATCCCTAGCACCGCATAATGGAGTGAGCTCCCGTTACTTGTCCCAGCTTCTGCCAACCTAGCAGTTCAAAAGCATGTAAAAATACAAGTAGAAAAATAGGAACCACTTTGGTGGGAAGGTAACAGCATTCCACGTGCCTTTGGTGTTTTGTCATGCCAGCCACATGACCACGGAGATGTCTTCAGGCAGCGCTGGCTCTTCGGCTTTGTAATGGAGATGAGCACCACCTCCTAGAGTCAGAAATGACTAGCATGTATGTGCGAGGGGAACCATTAGCTAAGTATTCTGCGGTAAAAGTACAATTGAAAGCAGCATCCTCGGTCTCTGGGATTCCCAATAATTTGGGGCTAGTGGCAATAGCCATCATCTGGAATATTTCTTTGTGGTAGGTTCACTTGGGAAAAGTGACTATCATGGTAAACATGTTTCCTTGAAAAAATACAGATCCAAAACAACACAACATTTATTAGAAAACTGATGACTGGCTTCCGGAGCAGCATGACAGATTGAACTCCACTGTGCTTTTTCCAAAACCAGCAAGCATGGCCAAATTAGGAGCCAATGAAGGAAATGGCTGCTTAGCAACCCTCTCCAGGTCAAGGAGAAGGTAAGGATGACCTACACTTGACCTCTTACAGCTACTCCTTGAGAAGAAATCACAAAAAAGCGTTTTCCAATGGGTTTGAGAGGTAAGGCAAGCTGACATTTTTAGTTTCAAATGCTAAATATTATAAGGAGCCAAAAAAAGCATTCTTAGAAATAAAGATACTCAGGGCAATATTCAGAGGTGGTATTCAGCAGGTTCTGCCCAGTTCTGGAGAACAGGGAGCGGAATTTTTGAGTAGTTTGGAGAACCAGCAAATACCACCTCTGACTGGCCCTCTCCAAACTACTCAAAATTTCCGCCACCGGTTCTACAGAACTGGTCAGAACCTGCTGAATCCCACCTCTGCCAGGAAGGCATTTATATAGAAAAGTTACTTTTCAAGGAGTTTCATCCAGGAGTGGACAAAGTTTCTGAGATTTGTGGTGCACATAGGTTGCTTGGTCAGTAATTCTGGGAGTTGAAGTCCACATATCTTAAAGTTGCTAAATTTGAGAAATACTATGCTAGAAGCCGGCACCAGCTTTCATTCTTTATGTGGTTTTTATATTAAAAGAATCCTTTTAAATCCAAGTGGGATAGAATGTGGTACCAGCCCAGTTTCTATCAGGCGGTACCATTTTGACATCTGTAGCTGCAGTATTTGATAATAAATCCATGTTACTTGGGAATTAAATAGGACACATGACTAGCAAAGAGTGAATTGGGAATTATGACATTTTCACCTTAATAAGAATTTATGAGACAAAGAACACATCAATTTAGGTATACAACTAATAATAACTTGAATACTTCATTTACATGGAAGATTAATTGTCGTAATTAATACTGATACAAACTCAAGGTAAACCGCTCCAAACTCGATTGCAGAAAAGACGACTTCAGCAACAGAGTGGACAACATCTGGAACGCCCTATCAGACTCCATTGTTACAGCCTCAACCCCTCACAGCTTCCACCTCAAACTGTCTACCGTGGACCTCACCCCATTCTTAAGAGGTCCTTTAAGGGGGCGTGCATAAACACAGCAGCGTGCCTACCGTTCCTGTCTTACTGTCCCCATTTATCTGTATTTACTCCCTTTGTTCTTGTTTATATTCATACTTATACTTGTTATTTTGTACAAGTTTGACAAACAAACCAACAAATAAATAATCCAGTGGAGATTCCTAATAATAGGCAGGGGCAGATTATTTTCTAGTTTCTCCTTGCCTTGACAGTTTCTCCTGTGCCTCCTTCTTAGCCTTCTAGAGAGAGCTACAAGAGAGGTTCACCTTTTAGTTGTACCAGGGGCAAATGTGGGAGAGAGAATTAAGAGTTACGACCAGTTAAACAGAGATCTAAGATGCTGTGTGTGCTATGAGGAATACATATTTGATGTTAGTATTGGAGGTTGCTTGGATGCTTCATGGATAATTTGTCTCTGATTTCCACAGAGGCAAAACACAAGAGCTACTAGAAAGGAGGGAAAATAAATAAACAAACAAAAACGGTCAAATATACTCAAAAGTATTTTGCTTCTCTGAAATCCTGCCTCTTGCTTCTTTTGGGCTTGTTCAAAAATATGTGACACAGTCATTAGAAGATGGTCTGTTCACAGTCCTTCAGATTCCCTCCATGTTAAGAAGTCAATTCTATTCCAGAAGGCAGGTATATTTGATTGGTACCAGTTCTATTTTTTCTGGTTGGATGACTAAACGAAGGGACCCATCTACTGTATAACTAATTGGTGGTTTAATTTGGTCTCTAAATTATGTATATTCGAAATGTATCAACTGGTCATAGATGAAAATAAGATTTTCATCCTTTTCATCTATTATTTCATTTCCCTTTCAGTGATCATATATTCAATCCAGAGGTGGTATTCAACAGGTTCTGACCAGTTCTGAAGAACCAGTCGCAGAAATTTTGAGTAGTTCAGAGAACCGGCAAATGCCGCCTCTGACTGGCCCCACCCCCATCTATTCTCTGCCTCCCAAGTCCCAGCTGATCGGCTGGGTCTTCTTTTGTTGCCCTGCACAGGAGAACAGAGCTGGAAAGCAGGGTAGTGGAGTGGGGAGGGAATGGGATTTTGCAGTAACTTTCCCCTGCCATGCCACACCCACCAAATTACGCCCACAGAACTGGTAGTAAAAAATGTTGACACCCACCACTGGCGATGTTGCGTTTTTCAGTATTATTGAATAACAAATGGCAAAATTAAAAAATAACAAGCAAATGGGAAAACTGCTAGATATCTAGTGAACATGCCTAATTGCACAATACTGGGGATCTCAGCAATACAAAGCACTCTGGCTGACAGACACAATACAGTAGGTCATACATGATGTATAAATAATGTGTTTAGCCTGTGAGAACCTAATCAATTATGCTTTGTCAACAAATCACAGTAAACCATGAAGAGCTACTGAAAAAAAACTTTTGAGAGGCCGAAGAGAACGAGGAAGAAGTTTTACTCATATTTGCTTACAGTATGTTTATTTTTCTCAGATTTGAGGTGGGATACTTGTCCTCAAATCAGAAGGGAACAAATAGAGGAGCTTACTTGCAATCTATGATGATACTATTAGCAATTCAAATAGAATAAATAAATAGATTCAAATAGAATAAAAATCATTAGGTAGCCATATGGATGCTGGCATTGCAATGAACTACTGTGCTTTGGAATGTGAAGAAAACCTGCCATGGATCAAAATGGGAAAAATCGATTCATCTGTGGGGCAGATAAACCGTAGTGAATATAAATCATATAAATAGTTATCATTTCTCATTGATTGGTGCAAATGTAGAAACGTAACACAGAAAGCTTCATGTATTAGGAGAAATTGCATATAAAAATGTAGATTAAAATAAATTCTAATTAGAAAAAAATGAAGTAATATATACAATCCAACAATACTAACAAAACAGATTAAAATGCTACTCCACACATTCCATACTGTAATTTAAAGGTTCTTTTGAAAATACTAGTTATTAATATATTTATGATTTCTTTCCAAGTTATCTTTGGCTCCTGAGCTGTGTATTGATAAGCCAGAGAAGATGCTCCTTAAAAACAATAAAAACTAAGTCATGGTGGCCCTGCCTATTTTATATTATACATCATCTATTCCTGTTTCAAAATTAAGACAAACACTGTGCTCAAACCAAGACAAAATTCACAATGAAACAGATTCAGGATGATACTCTTTTGACCATAATTAAACTGTGGTTAACAGTTGCTGTGAGGTCATAGGATTCTCATTCTGTTGTTTGGTCCATGTCATAGGCACCTGGTCATAGAATTAAATGTTTATGATGAACCAGAAACCTGATCAGATGGTTGAAAAAAATATGGGATAACTAACCATGGTAGCATTTACTTTTCTACCTAATTTGATAAAAGTTTTATTAGCCACAAGTGTCTGTTTAAGAGGCATTCTAGGAATTTGTGAACATAATCCTGTATATTCTGTAATTTGACTGTAAGAATATTTAACCAGTGATCAGACTGTTAAAAAGAGATCATTGCACCAGTGGTGGGATTCAAAATTTTTTACTACCGGTTCTGTGGTCATGGCGTAACTTGGCGGGTGTGGCAGGGGAAGGATACTGTAAAATCCCCATTCCTAACCTGCTTTCCAACTCTGTTCTCCTGTGCAGGGCAACAAAAGAAGGCCCAGCCGATCAGTTGGGACTCAGGAGGCAGAGAATAGAAGGGGGTGGGGCCAGTCAGAGGTGGTATTTGCCAATTCTCCAAACTACTCAAAATTTCCGCTACCAATTCTCCAGAACTGGTCAGAACCTGCTGAATACCACCTCTGCACTGCACCAAAAATAGAATAGTCCTTATAACAGCCTGGAAGGAAGTTTGGAACTCAGGCAAATGAAAATCATCTTTTCTCTTTGGTGTTCTCTCCAGAAATAAGGTTAATGTGTTGGCCACTTGTGTCTTTCCTAACCCGTTTGCTATTCCTCAAGACTGAAGAGCAATTCTGTATTGACTTCAGAGAGGCAGAGTTAAAGAGTTTGATCTGTAGGTGATCTTTAAGTAGACACGGATAGGTTCCAATGCAAGTTATTTTGCATAATCAGTATCTTAGTAGGTAATTATTGACAGATTATTGACAGTAGTGTAAGAATGGAGATACTGTAGTCTTCTAATGTTGCCAAAGTACAAGTCCCAGCATCCTTTCCCTTTGCCAGTATTGTCAGTTAATAATACCTAAAGGATTACCGGTTACTTACCTTAGCAGTACTAAAAGTGGTATCTAGATGAACCATTTCAATTAGTATCGGGGCCACAGTCCAGTATAGAAATTCCTATGAACAATCTGATCTCTAGAACCTGCAGCATTTCTGTTGTTTCCTGGTTGCCCTGGTTCATGGGGGAATCATTGGGCATGAAAAGGAACGTTTAACGTTTTAAACATAAACCTAGATATATTTATAACCAGGGGTGGGATTCTACCAGTTCGCACCTATTCGCTAGAACCAGTTGTTAACATTCTAAGCAGTTCAGAGAACCGGTTGTTAAAAGAAATTACTGGCCTAATCCTGTAAGGAAGGCAGGAAGGAAACATTCTGGTGTTGCTTACAGAAACTGCCTCTCTGTTATTACATTCTTGACAGGACTAGACTTCCTGTCTCAGGAACTTCTCTGGAGGTTTTTTTCCCCCTCCTTTGCTGGTACTTTGCTTGTGTGGAGTGACCATTCAAAGTTACAATGGCACTGAAAAAAGTGACTTATGACCGTTTTTCACACTTACGACTGTTGCAGCATCCCCACAGTCATGAGAGGCCAGTGGAGGAGATGCGTGCCTCGATGTGAGTGATATTGAGTTGGCCACGCCCAGGCAATAACATGACCACCAAGCCATGTCCACCCAGTTACATGACCACCAAGACATACCCACCACCTAAGCCACGCCCACAGAACTGGATGTTAAAAATTTGAATCCCACCCCTGTTTATAATGCAACACTGGTTCCCATAGTATTTTTGTATATGTACAGTATATTGAAGTGGCCACTTCTGAAAAGGAATCCTTTTGCATGTTGCAATTTTGTTCTGGAAAAGCTATTTATTTAAGAAATGTAAGAAAGGGGTTTTATCACACATTTGTTGATATAGATAAAATGTATTATAAAATAAGTAGATTTGGTCCCTTTGCTCCCAATTATAGTAAAAGTGATTTCTCTATTGGAACAATCACCTTATCACCAACAAAACTATTTGGAAGATTATGTAGAAATTTGTCTGGATAAATAAATTATCTCTTTAAATTCCCTTTCTTCCCTGTTCTTAGGTGAATGAACAAATCATAATAATCACGTAACATGACTCAGATAGTCCTTGTTTAGCAATTGCTTCAGAGCACAGGTGTCAAAATCACGTCACGTGACTTTTGCGGTTTTTGCCATTCACAGAGCTAGGATGGGCATGGCCTACGCATGATGTATCTGGCCTGCAGGCCACCAGTTTAACATCCCTGCTTCAGAGAGTGACCTTTTCTATTTACAACAGCAATGAAAACGTTTGCTGCCAATCCTCATATTTATGACCTTTGCAGGTTGGCAAAGCAATGCTTAATATCATAAGAACAGTTGCGTTTTCATTCAGCTCAGTGACTGAATTGCCAATCCCACTTGTGGGCATTTACCAAGGACTACCTGTTGTTTTGTGTCACATGTGAAAAAATTCTGGTTTGAGGAGTTTCTTTTTGCAATATAAAATCCCATAAGGTATCTGCATGAACAGAGCGTAATACTGTAATAACAAGAAATTGTGTTTGCTTTTGACAGGTTGAGAATAATTTCAAAACATGTGAATAATGTTGTGCCAGAACAGATTAGCAATATTCCATCTATGCTGACCCAGCGAATGAAAATGAGACTGAAGTAGCACAGAAAGCATTCCACACTGACATAAGCGATGATCCTCGTTGCTATTCCGATCAGCATTTTGGGAATATCTGGAAACATACTAGTTATTCTTTTTCTTTCCTTTAACATTAGGAAGACCAGGTTTACCGTATATGTTCTAAACAGAACTATTGCTGACCTTGGTATTCTAATCTATCTATATACCTATTGTATGCTATTTTTACAACCAAGTATTGTCAATCTATCTGTATCCTATGTAATGGAACTGATATATGCAATTGGATGCAATTCTAGCTTCTATATGTTAACAGCTCTCTGCTTTGAAAGGTATTTATCTGTTTTTTACTTTACCTGGTATCAATGTCATAGGCCAGAACATCTTTCTTTCTTTCTCGTCAGCACAGTGTGGACATTTTCTGGCCTGGTATCGCTTTTGGAATACTTTGCTTGCTACCCAAGGTTCTACATATACTTGGATGAAAGTACGTTACAGTGCAGAATCACAAATCTATTCCAAATATTTCTCGAGTTCCTGATTTTTATTCCCATCATGGTCTTTTACACCTTGGCTATTTTTATCAGAATGCAGAAAAAAACCCAGCAAACTCCTCTAGCAACACTTGACATCTCTATTACTGCTACTGTTGTTCTTTTTCTTGTATTTGATGTATCGGTTAAAATTCTGAATACCATTGAATTTTGGTTTGATGCAGTACACGTACCAACATTTTCAGTGGCGGTATTATTTGACGCCATAAGCAGCAGTGTCAGCCCGTATGTGTATTTTATTATTGGAGGTTGTCTGAAAAGGCCCTTTGATCCTGTTCTAGTTTATCTTGAGAAAGCTTTGCAAGATGAAGGAACAATAGTGGAGGAAACACAAATGCAGCAAGGATAGCTTTCCAAGTGACCCTAGGAGCCAAAGAAATATCCATAGAAGAATACACTATTGGCTTACAATTCCAGTTCCAAAATAATTTATTCAGTACTCCTTATATATCATCCAGGTCCATTAACTAAATCAGCCAAATGCTTTATTGGCTCACAACTCCCTGTTTATTCCTGCCGCACAAAAAAAAAAAAAAAAAAAACAGAATAAAGAAATTGGTGGCCAGGAAAGAAAGGTTCCTCTGATGAAAGAATTTTAATTCTGCAAAGACTTTGTTGTGATTATGAACTATGAGATCGAGAGCTCCTAAAGCAGGAAGTAAGAGGGAAGGAGAAGCAGCTGTAGACTGGCCTCTACACGTGGAAGATATTAGAAGGGAGCAGAGGAAGGAGAAAAGGAAGAAGAGAAAGCTAATGGTGTCAAAGGAAGCTGGAAGGAGTAGAAAGAAAAACGTACAGATGAGAATATAGTGGCATTTGTATACCCTGTCTGAAGACAGACAGAGAAGGTTTATGTTCACACAAACAGTATTTATCCCACAGGACAATTTTGATAGTTATGACGTGATGCATCTTGACTCTGAGTTACATACATTGAGAAAGCACAACTGTTTATCTTTAGAGTATAATGTACTGCTTTCAAGAACATTAGAAAAGAAGTGGGGAGAATCTCCAAACTTTTTGGATTTTGTATGTTAATGTCGTAAACTTTTTCTTTATTTGAAATTTTATAACTACCACGACATAGTACTGAAAGGTTCTGGCTGGTGTAAACTTATAGAAACAAAATAGTAAAAGTTTGCCAAATAAAAGAAGGGTAAAACCAGTAAATAATAAGCAATGCAGTGCCTTCTTTTTAAAACCAAGCTCAAAATCAGAAGCAAAAATAGATTTTTTTCAAAAAGAAAGAAGAAGCATGAACAGTTCTTAAATTAACGGGTAGAATTAAAAACAATTCTTCATCTGACAGGGAAAAAAATCTAAAGAAAACAAAATCTGGTATTGGGTAACCATTTCTGAAAAGATTGAAGGAGACAGAATAAAGCACTTCACAAGACACAGTTTAATGCTGTAACCCATGGGTGTCAAACTCGCTGCATCACGTGCCATTATGTGATGTTTTGCAACATTTTTCCCATTCAAGGAGCTGGGATGAGTATGGCCTGTGCATGACGCATAGGGCCACGGGCCGCCTGTTTCACACCCCTACTGTAATCCAAATGAAGACAGGGCCTTTCATCTCTGCCATTTTATTAAATCAAGCAGGGGAGATCCTATCATAAAGGAGAAACAGGAGTAGGAACGTCTGCAAGGGGTGTGGTAATTAATGAAGTCAAAATGCAGTTGTGATCATATAACTAAAGCCCCACCCCTTTCTGACATGTGTTGTAATAACCATAAAGGGAAATTTGATTGCATGATTGTAGCTGCTATCTTTATTTTATTTTTTTACTGTCGCTTACAGATACTTCTCGCTGGGTGAAGGTAAAACAATTTGGTGAACTTCCTACAAAAAAGCTACCCCTCAGATGCCATGTTCAGTTATCATGAAACTGGATACTATGACATTATTTATTTGATGGGTTTATAGGGCTGATCTAGTAGGCCACTTGTGAACGCTTATGAAGATACCAAACAGTTTCACATAAGTTATTTTGTTTTAAAGTAAAACAAAAAAACAAAAAAGTTATTTCAATCCTTACCCAGAAGCTGGCAGCCGGGGTTTGAGGCCCGAGCATCAACAACGGGATGAACTCCTGTTACTTATCTCAGCTCCTACCTACCTAGCAGTTCGAAAGCATGCAAATGTGAATAGATAAAATAGACGTCACCAGCCAACTGCAAAAACTTCAGTTCCTGCAGTCTACTTAGGAGGAATTGCTGTCCAGGGTACATATGGATGATCTTACAATCTCTACTTTCTCCAGAGAGAATTTGGTGGCCAAGATCTACCCTCTGGCAGCCAATCTCCACTGAATTCCATCACTGCTCTTTGGCAAATGCCTAGGTCACCATGGAAGTGTCTGGGGCTGAACGTGAACTACATAAATTATAACCTTCATCCATTTTTAATATTTCCACTAGGTGCATCTTAAATTAAATTTTCCATCTTTTTCTACACAGGAACTAAAAACAATTGAAACCTGGTTTGTAATCCCTTGGGTCCTAAATCCTATTCATCTCAGAGGCTAGAAGGAAAATTGGGAAGAAGGCACAGCTTCTGGGGATATCAAAGAGAACTGATTAACTAAGTGTATTTTTAATCCAATTTGACATACTGCCCCTATATCCAATCTTGAGTTAATAAGACTGTTAAATTACACACAATTTATATTCTGAAGTATTGCCTCTTTTTTCCATGTTTCTTTTTGTACTGTTGAAATGCACTGTTACAATTATATTCATAGCAGATTTTTTTTTTTTAAATTCAAAGTAAGGACTTAAGGTTTTACTATATACTTAGAAGGGAAAAACTATATATTTCTAAATTAAGGCTGGCTGGTCTAGTTTTTGGATAAGCAACTACACAAACTGGATTGGGCACATCCTTCTGTGGAACAATAAACTGGTGCCATGTTAACTTTGGGGTTTGGGAAACTCATTCAACCTATGTAATCAGCACCTCAAAATTCTCTATTTTGATCCTTTCACTCACGGGAAGTTAGAGACTGTAGCCTTTAGTTTGGGACACAATGATAGTGCTGTTCTGAAGATTATTCTTAGTGTGGAGAGATCACTGGCACAGTCTTGAAAATGGGCATTCAATACCAATCAAACATCCTTTTTCCAGTTTTCTATGAAGTTTTTCCCCCTTCTTGCTGGTAGAGATAGAAGACCATTTCTGAAGAAAAATGAATGAAGATTGGAATAAATGATGAGTTTAGAGTGGGCTATGAGTATCAATATCAAATTGCTTTGTTTTGTAAAATCAACAGCTCTCATAAATATCACAGTATTTATGTTGGATGAGACTAGGAAATATTCGTTTATCAAAAACAGATGTAAATCTTATTTAAAGCTATATGTAGCAGCCATGATGATTGATGGTTTAAACTGCTTACCCTGAGCATTGGAAACTGAGTTTAGGGCCCTCAGGGTTTACATTGGAGCTTAAAATAATCACAGGAATTTTTACTTTTTCTCAACTATAAATAGAAAGAAAATACATTCAAGCAGCATAAGCTTTTTCAAAAGCTCTCTCTTCACATTCTATGAATTACCGAGAAGAAGGGTTGAAATGGGCTGTTAGTGAAGCTGTTTGTTCTTGGAGAAGAAATTAAGAAGGTAAAAAAAATAGGGCAATGATGATACCTGTTCTACATTTGGATGTATTCTGGGTCTTCTAGGGAATTTTCAGCCTAGGACCCCGATACTTAATGCTATTTTTTTTCTTCTACCCCAACTTTCCTGTATACAGAGCTAAACTCCCGAGGTCCTTACCATGAAAGGTTAGTGTTTGGTGACTGGAGTGTCTTCTATGTTACAAGTCTCTACAAGAACTGCCTACTCTGCGATTGGCTTTTTGATATCAAATAGAGCTATTTCACTTCTTCCAGAATTTGACATCTATTTGTGTAGTTTGTACATTAAATTATTTTGGGTTCTCTATATGAACTGTCCTGGAAGCTTCATGTTCCTCTTGAAAAGAAAGGGAGGAAAGTTGCTCAGTGCTGGACAGATTGTGTGTACAAGCAGCAAGCACAAAATATTTTGTGCAATACTTACACTTTTAAGAAAATCCGCAATATCCCTTCCATTACTCTTTTCCATTCTTCTATATATATATTTTTCATAATAAAGAAGTTTGCTTTTCTCTGCATCCTATTTGACCAAGTTCTCCTTTCTTATTCTTCTTCCCATATCAGGAACCACAGAATTTTGGATCATTGCAATGTGTTTTTAATCTATTATTGTATAGCTTACATTGTGGGAAAAAGAAACCAAGCATTTCTAGTGGATGAGCTGTTACACACGACAACTATAAGAGCCTCCAAACAAGAAAGCCAGCAGAGACCAAGAAGCCACAATGCCACATATTCTGAAAGGGCATAAACAAATAAACATAAATGCAATTGTTCCAAAGCCAAACAACATCAAGAGTTAACAAGCTTAGTTCTATCTGCTATAGATTCAGTTTCAACTGAATTCATCATTCAAAATGGGCAATTTAATTACAAGGGCATTATACAATAGTTTAGATACTCTGTGCTTTACTTATTGCATAAAAACACATAATTCCCAAAGCAGCTTATAGCATAAAAATCTTTCGAATATATTATACTCAATAAGCAATTTTAAATAAACCCAGTCATAATGAAATACAGTATCCTGTTAACACAATCCTATTAATCCTGAGAATCTTTCCCAGATTCTCTACTTGTTCAGTCTTTGTCTTCACTACCTGAAGTAGCAAAACAAAATGAATACATATATAAAAAGATTTCATGACCTACATCTACCTTCCCCCAGGAGATTTTTCCAAGTATGTTGGAATACAGCTCACTTCAGCCTTGGCCTGCGTAGCTATGGAGGCTAGAGATGATGAGAACTGCATTTCTCAATCCAGAGCAAATATGTCTGTATATTCAATGACCGTTAGAAAGTGGCTGGAACTGTGCTCAAGTGTGCATTATCAATAACACTTAAAATAAATTCTGCACTCTTTCAGCCCTGGTTCTGTTTGTTCTTTCTGTGGTTTTAAGCACTGTATATCATTGAGGCTAAGGACTGACAGGTTTTACTCTGGTAAGATCACAACTGCATTCCACAAACAGTGCAATTTGGAGATGGAAGTGTTTTTGATATATCAATTCAACATCTTGGAAAATTAAGCCCCTAAATGATGCTATCCAGGATGAAAACTTAACAGTTACATATAGTTTGAGAATTATTTCATAAGTTCCAACAGGCAGAAAAGGCTATTGGGCTAGTGTAGGTCATACTAGTGTAGGTAGCTGTTCTGTCTCCAATGGTATGAACATCGGAGAATGTGAATCTGGACGATACTCAATAAGTTTTTAATCATTAATACTTTGAAAATGTATGCTTGGCCAATAGATGAGTGGAAAGAAACCATGGCAGACAAATGTAGCACACTTCTCTTGAAGAATGTACTTCTAACTGAGCAGCTGCAACCAGATGCAGAATGCAACAACTCAAGCATTTAAGCAGGGTTAGATTTCCACACCAACACGCAGACTGAATTCAGATATTTTTTTGTAACCTACCATTCCAAAAGATAGCATAAAGTCAAGCATACTTACCGTAGGAAGCTAGTCACTCGTGGAGAATGCTTCCAATGGTGATACACGGAAATCTGCAGGTTGGGATGGGCTTTATATACTTTCATAACTATCCTGATGCTGTAAGAATAATTTGAAGAGGAAACTCAGCTTGCTGGATAATACAATGAAGAAGAATGCTTTCATACAACCAAACAATAGCTTTGCTACCAGAAGAAGCATGCACTAATCCAGTGGTCGCCAACCAGTGGGTCGGGGACCACCAGTGGTCTGCGAGTAAATTTTGGTGGTCCGCAGAGAAATGTCACCCCCAAAGTACCCCCCAAAGCAATTAATCCAGACTGCGCGGGAACACAAGGCTGCACTGCCCACATGTCCCATGGGAACACAAGGCTTGTGTCACTTGCATTGCGAACAACACAAGGTAGTAAGGGGAGGGGGGAAAGGGCGGGGGGGGGACTTGCCCCACTTGCCTCACACGCTTCGCCTGGCCACCGTGCTACTTCTTTCCGCTTCTTTCTTCTTCTGCTTTTGGCTGCATGAAACCAAAAAGCAACAAGTCTTTCTTTCTCTCCCCCAAACTCCACCAGAAATGAGTCTTTGGGACCTGCAAGGCATCTTGCTCTGCGCCGGCATGACAAGTCTCACAAAGACTCATTTCTGGCGGAGTTTGGGGGAGAGAAAGAAAGAGTTTTGCTGCTTCTGCTGCTTTCTTTGCATGAAGCCAAAAGTCTCTCTCTCTCTCTCTCTCCCCGAGAACTGAGCTGGAGAATGTATCCTGCGATCATAAATAAAGATCGATTGGTAGGAAGACGGAGTGGGGAATTTTCCTGCAGAGACTTTTGGGGGATTTTCTCAGCGTTTCTGCTCATGAGATTTAAAATTATGAGTTTGGTGGTCCCTGAAGTCCAAAAGGTTGGCGACCCCTGCACTAATCAATGCTGGGAAACTGCTGCCTCAGCTATAGTCCCAAAGGTGCTTTTTCAAGGAGCAATTGGTTTTTCTGATTTTTTTTTCTTTGAAAACGTTTCGCTTCTCATCCCAGAAGCTTTTTCAGCTCAGAGCATATACACTGTAATTTTGAAACTTCTAAACTCAAGTTTTTGCACCCCCTAGAATATCGTCTCGCACCCCTAGAGTGCGAGCACCCCTGATTGGGAATCCCTGCACAGGAACATCAGAGACAGATGATCGTCCAACTCTGAAAATCCCTAACAAAAGTGAACATACAATGGCAGCCTGGTCCATAGGCTGATAGCCCAGTTGGAAAATTGCATATTCAGGCACAATTGGGATTTTAATCGCATACTCTTTTAAATGATTGGAGAGCAGGAGAAACTGGTTCTTTCTTAGCCGACGGACATCAAACCTGCAGAAAGACCTCAACTCTTGATGAATCTGCTCTTCAGTTGCCCCATGCCACCCCTTCACAGTGGCTAGTAGGAGGGGTGGACGTGTTGTTAGGTCATCTGCACCAGAAAAATTCTGAGAAAATAATAAATTTTTAATCACTAAGAGCAACAGAAAGATGTTTCAGACTAATTAGTTGAACCATTATAGCATTCTATACAAAACAGATACACGCTGTATTGATGGCAAAATCCAAGTCCAGTTGACTTTAGCTGATCTAAAAGAAAAGTTGGCCAATACTTGCATGGAAAACAAGCAGGGAATCCCAGAGTTATAGGTTAGAAAGGACATGATAAAAACCATTCAGGAAGAAAGTAATAATGAAACATTTCTAATGTTGTTTGTACTTAACAGATCTTGAGAACAAGAGGAACCATCAAAGCAATAAAGGGAGGAAGCAGAGCCATCAGAGAAGAGGTTCTGGAGTCCAAGGGATGGGTAGAATTGTGAGAAACAAATTCAAAGTTACTAGCTATCTTTTTTGCCCATTTTAACAGACACAACTCTAGGCAGCGCAAAACAACAGTATAAATAAATAAATAAATAAATAAATCACTAGGAAAAACCTGGTACCTCAGCCATTCTCCTCCAATGCAACTAGATTTCACACTAGGTATAAGTTGATCTGGAGAATTATTTTGGCAAGTTTTCAAGGTTCTGTTACATTGTCTTGCTGGCATTAAATATCTTATCCAGAAATCCAAGTGAAACTTGTTTTCTAAGGTTGGCAGCTTCAGTGGGATTGGCAACATTGCAGCAGAACAAATTGCATGGCCTGATGCAGAAAACCACCAAGAATTGAGTACAATTCAAAAACGCCATACCATCATAGATTGCAACGGTTGCAAAAGACCTTGGAGATAAGCTACTTCAACTCCTTGTCCACTGGGGTTTCTACTTCTACAGCAGTAGCCCCCAATCTTTTTTGTGCCATGGCCCGGTACCGGCATCACAAAATGATCCGCGGCCCGGTACCGGCATTAGCACGCATGACAAGGCAAGATGAGCCGAGCGACCGGCCAGCCAGCCGTCCCCCGCTTCTCTCCGCCACCTTCAACTCCTCCTTTGTACCTTTTTTGTGCTTTCTTAATCTCCTCTGCCATCGGGACGGCTCTTCGTTCGAAGCTGCCCCCCCCCTTCGATGAAACTAAGGCGCGAGGATTCCTTCAGGACCCAAACGCCGCTTTCCAACCGGAAAAGCTCACCCGGAAGCACTTTCTCGTCGAAACAAGATGGCGGCGCCCAGCAAACTGGCGGCCTGGTAGAAAATGATCCACGGACTGGTACCAGTCCGGGGCCTGGTGGTTGGGGACCCCTGTTCTACAGCATAATCTTTACTCTCTTTAATAATGTTACATGGTTGGGAATCCTGGATTTGATATTCAGGATAGGTAAAACACACTTGGCAGACTATAATCCTGCAAGCATGAAATGTAAATTTGAAACAATTA